>NW_026623852.1:88122-93442 GCF_030028575.1 Malurus melanocephalus | reverse complement strand
CAATGATTAATATTTGTGTTTATTTATTTATTCCTGTATTGTTGGTGCCCCTGAGAGGCCACACCACAATGGATGAGTAGCCCACACAATGGAGCCACTCCAGGAGCTGAGCTCATCCATCCTGACACAGCCCCTCACTCTCACACTCACATCCATTCTGACACAGGGAAGTTACTTGCAAGTTCTTCAAACAAGGCTCTTTTTTTTGGTTTTTTTTCTGCCTCCCCATATTGTTACCTTGTGGTTCTGTGTCCTGTTAGAACCCATTGCAGAAATCCTCACTCCCTTATTCTTGGCCCCTTTATTATTTTCTTCTGAATCACTGCTTTATTTTGGTTGTGTCCCAAAGCAGAACTGTGACATTTTCTGGTTTAAAAATAGGAACTGAGGAAAAAGCAGAAGCAAGGTTTGTTTTTCATTGGTTTTGCTTTCCAAATTGCTGCCAGGTCTGGTCCAGAGCAGAGCCATGCAAACACTGAATCAGCAGAACGGGACAGATGGGGATGTGTGACCAACACGCAGGAATTGTGGCTGCTGCAAGGGAAACCAGGAATCTCTTTTGCTGAACTTGTGGCCAGGGGAACAGAAATACAGATTTGTGCATGGCCTTCTGCTGCCATGTTTGGGAATTGTTTACTTGAAGCTGCTTTGAACAGTAGAATTTTTAGCTGATGRTTTTAAGAATTGTTTCAGTGGATCATTGGTACCTTCTGCCACGGTGAGTAGCTGTGAACAATACACCAATAATTCAGCAGCAAGAATAGTCAGGGGCAGAAAGGTGGAGGAAGGGGTTATAGAAGGGAAAGTGAGGAAGAAGGAGATGGCTGAAACAATCCAGGGAGTAGGGTCATTGTGGATCAGAACAGAGGGAATAAACAGTTTATTTATTGCCCTTCCCTGTTCTCAGTTCCACAGACATGGATATAAATGTGTTCAGTCTCCTGCTGCCACTCACRTTGTGGCAGTTCCTCAAGACATCTGTGTGCTGACACAGACCAAAAAGACTCTCCCTGCCCTAAATAATTTTTTCTGACTGGTACAATGTGATATTAGCAGGGCTTTGCAGCCACAAGAATCAGCTGTAAAAGGATGTTAAATCTAGGCCACTGCAAAAGAATSTAGTGAAATAAGGGGAGGGAAGGAAAAGGAAGGAAAGTGAAACAGTGAAGATTATCACTGGGAAAATATGTCCCACTTTTGAGGGTTTTCTTCCTTGTACTCTGTTCAGAAAAGGGCACAGGTGAAGATGAACCACAACACAAAAAAAAATGGCACCAGGACAACATGAAAATCTCAGCCAAAAGATTGGTGAGAGCATCAGTGTGGCAATGCTGGGACATGTCAGTGCTCTGGACAGAAGTGTTCATTGAGATTTGGGGATGAGAAAAGGGACAGTTTGTCCTGTCTGACAGGGGGAATAAAGGGACTSTGCCAAAAGCTGCTGTCCTGGCACTGATGGGAGGGCAAAGCACACKCTGGCACCAGAGCCTGGTGATGGATCTCGGTAGAGAACGGGAGATAATGATCCCATCAGGGCACCAGAGCTGGGCTGAGAGGTGTGATGAGAACAGGAGAGAACAGGAGATAATGACCCCATACAGGTCTGGCACCAGAGCCTGGTGATGGATCTTGGTAGAGAACAGGAGATAATGATCCATACAGGTACCAGAGCCTGGTAGAGAGGTGTGATGGATCTCATTAGAGAATGGGAAATACTGACCCCATCCTGGCAGCACCAGAGCCTGGCTGAGAGGTGTGATGGATCTCTTAGAGAACAGGAGATAATGATCCATCCAGGTACCAGAGCCGGGCTGTGGGATGTGATGGATCTCAGTAGAGAACAGGAGATAATGACCCCATCAGGGCACCAGAGCCTGGCTGAGAGGTGTGATGAGAACAGGAGAGAACAGGAGAGAACAGGAGAGAACAGGAGATCCCGACCCCATCCAGGCACCAGAGCCTGGCTTTGGGGTGTGATGGATCTCTTAGAGAACAGGAGATCCCGACCCCATCCAGGCACCAGAGCAGGGCTGAGAGGTGTGATGGATCTCTTAGAGAACAGGAGATCCCGACCCCATCCAGGCACCCTGACCATCCATGGCAGGAGCTGGAGATTACAGGTGAGCTGAGGAAGGGCTGGATGGCCCAAAGCACACCCTGGTTTTGTCCCAGCTGTCCCCAGTGCTCTGACAGTGTCAGTTGTGCCCCTGGTCCCCAGAGCCCCTGGCTGCTGCTGCTGCTGCCGTGGGAGCAGATGCTGCTCTCAGTTATGAAGTGTCACTTCCAATTCAGCCTGACAAGAATGAGTTAATGGAGGAGCCCCATCACAATGGCAGACAGGAAAATAAAAGCCACACTGAATCCACTTTCCTTGTCTGCCTTGTTTTCAAAGACAGTGCTCCTGGCATAACACAGAATGCCCTGTTCATTCATTTGCTGATAATGCTGCTCCCTTTGGGGCTGAGACACAGCTCCTTCATGGATATAGAGTCACTTATTCAGCCACAAAGGGAAACCTCTTCCTTCCTTTGGACTGTTCACAGCAGCTACTGATGATGACCTACATATTGCTGGCTACTTTTCTCACTAATAGCATTGAAAAACCGAGATAACAATCTTGTTTTTTCAAGTGCTTAAGATCTTATTGCTTTTGTTCTTGYTTCTGCCAACTAAAACTAAGGGTTTTATTGTACTGCGTGAGTCTACTCCYGAGAATTTTAGAAAACGCTTGACCTGGGTTATGATCTCTGTATTTATAGTTATAAATACAAATTAGCAGGTTTAATAAGCCAGTCAGAGAGCATCAGACAAAGTTGGTTTTGAGTTTTATCAATGGAAATGTAGAAATCTTGGCTCCAGACCAAGAAGTTCAATACAAAATGGAATAACTAAGAGTAGGCTTTTGCCTGCTAGTCAAGCTTGGATGAAATTGTGGTGTTTTCTTGTCATTTCCCTGTGCTGACTTTAAATCACATAAACCTATGTCATTGATTCGCTGGATCCTGTCTTACACCTTCCCAAAGTTCAGCCCCAGATTGCACTGTGAGTGTTTGAGGAGTGGCTGTGTCTCAGACCACTGTCCATACATTATTTACTGAATATTTCAATAGTATTTTAAGAGACGTGAGGGAATTCTGTGCATGTTTTGAATTGAGTATATGTGCAGCAATTTGGAAGTGTGTGTGTGTATTGTCATGTTTTCCTTTTGCACCCAAGGGGTTTTTGCATTTTAAAATGAGAGTTTAGACAGTCAACATTTCTACAGATCCTTAAATTTCCCTGTAATTGCAGCATGGCAAATGCCACAGCAGCATAAGGCAAGGTCTTGTTCTGGAAATTTCTTCATGCCTCTTACTCCAAAAGTTTCCTTTGAAAGAGGATTTCCTGAATGGCTGCAACTTGCACRAATCTTCTATTAATGTGTTAGGAATACCCACCCGGGCAGGATCAGCTCATTTTGTTCTGTGTCCTGTGTGTTTTAGAGCAGCTCCAATCCCAGCTCTGTCTCCATTGCTGCAATTTTGGAGCGCCTGACACCACCTCCTATTTTCTGATATTTCACAGATCAAGTGACATCCTTGGAAGATCACCATCCTCTTTGACCTTYTCTTGCTAATGTCTTGTGCTTTGAGCTGGCATCCCTCAGGACAGGGTTTTGTGTCTCTGAGCCTTTCTGGTATCCAGTCTGAAGAATATTCTGGTATCCACCCATGCCCATCTGCTGAGCCATTAAGTCAGCATCATGCACGGTGTTACAATTCCACCTACACCACTTGCTGCAGGTGGTTCTTAAATTTCAAACACCGTCTGAAAGGACTTCTTAACAACTGCCCTTCAGTTTGCAGCTAAAACTCATTTTCATCTCGTAGCTCATTCCGAGGCTCAGCCCACTGGAGGTTTTTTCTGGGGGCGATGTGCATTCAAAAGCCTGAAAAAAATGTGAATTCCTTTGAAAGCAGCTACACCCCTCATCCCCCTCAGAAGTGAGTACAYATAGATTCAAAGCCATGTGCTTTTAAAACTCTCTTTAGTCCCGTTCTCCCCTTCCAAGCCGCCCTTGATTTTGCCTCTTTGTTGCCGATTCCTCCGCTCCCTTTAGCCCTGTCCCTGATTTCTGTGTCAGTGCTGAGTGCATCTGATCAAAACATGGCAAAGTTGCTGGTTCAGCACTCGCAGCAGGGGATGGCAGCAATGGGCTCTGTCTAATCCCACTTTGTTGGGCTGTCACAACCTGGTGACGCTGCCACTTGGCAAACGCAGCTCTGGAGCTTTTTGGAGGAGACAATGACAGGTGCTGAGAGCATCCAGGACAGCACGTGCTGCTAAACAAGCTCTGGAACCAGCCTGCYTAGGCTTGAGAATAAAAAGCACTTTGGTTTCAAACAACAACCTGCATTAGAGAGCGTGCGAGGCACTGCGAGTGGCAGGAAAAGCGAGCAGGCTCCAGAGCAGAGTCTGGGGATGTCATTGTACTAAATTATGTCTATATTCAGTTCTGCTTAGAATGAAGCAGCTCTAAGAAGCTGAACTAGGTAGGGTGGTGGTTTTTTTTTTTTAACTTCAGCCCAAGAAAATTTTGTGGGAGGAGTCACTTTGGAAAGGTGGGAAAGCCTTTACCCTCAGGTTGCCTCAGTAAGAAGCTCCCGCTGTGATACTTGAAAGCCCAATAGACATGTCTGAATTTATAATACACTCTTGAAGTATTCATTCATAATCCTGTAGGGATTTTCAAAGCCACAAAGAGGATGTATTTCTTTTAACCGGCTACAGGGAAAATATTAGKTCCTGCTGTAATAAACAAATAGTCTATTTTGGTGCAAGAGGAAAAATTTCAAGAGTCAGAGCAACAAAAGGGGAACAGTTCTGACACTGTTGAAAGTTTCTGTTTTTCTAAAATATGTGATACACATGAACTACTTGTATTTTCTCCTCTTTTTTTTTTACTCCTTGAAACTTCACTGTTACAGCCTGGTGCTCCAGCAGTGTGATTCAGTCACTGCATTCCTCCCAGGTAAACTCATTAGCCAGATGTGTGCGTAATTAAAGGCATTACTAAGATATAAAAAAGAAGAATTGAATGGACAGACTMTCTTCCCTTTGTATCATTTGTTTCCCAGCTCCAGGTATGTCACAAAGGAGGATAAATGGCATTGCTCCTCTGTTTCCTGCAGCCACTTCTGTTACCTGCACAGCTTTGTACGGGCTGTGCAGAGCAAACAGTGTGGTCAGCAAACACAGGCTCCAGGAGCAGCAACTCCTTCTACTATGGCATTCGCTTCTCATGAGGTTAAAACTGAGGTTTTGTTGCTTAAAAAAAAAA
>NW_026623852.1:80031-88032 GCF_030028575.1 Malurus melanocephalus | reverse complement strand
ATTTCTAATCAGTCATTCAATTCCTAACCCTTGTCAGCAAAGAGCTCCTGCAGACTTTCACCTCTTCTGCAGCGTGCTGGGACATGCCCTCAATGCACAGCAGGGATGTTGGAATTTGAGCAGAATCCATCCTTTGTGCACATGGGGTGGGTTTCATAAATGAACACAGACCCCACTAACGCTGAGGTGTTTGTAACCACCTTCACCTACCCCAGCTCTGAGAGAAGGCTCTGTCTCACTCCTTTTGGTGTGGTGAATGATGAGATTTGCTTTTAGAAACAGGRAAGGACAGAGATTTCTGTTTGTCCTTCTCTTCCTTGTCTATTCTAGGCCATTTCACACAGTTCTTGCTCTGTACTTCAGATGAGGCACAGTGGCTGATTAAATTCAGCCATCTGCAGCTCCCAGGCTAGGAAATGAGAAAGAACAGGGGAGCCAAAGGAACCTTGAAGCTGGCACAGTGTAAATTCACCCATTTTCATCAAGAAAACCCATAAAGTTCTGCTCAGAAGAGAGTGCAGCACCCTTCAGGCCCTGCTGAAAGTCCCAAAGAATCCTCTGATGACGGCGCTGATCAGGACCAGGCTGARCCTGTTACATTTCCTGTAGCACAAGTTGTTTTTGCTAGAAGTCTGTTCATCCACCGTGGAGTCAATCCAGTTCTGCTGAGCTTGTGAAATCAGAGCCTGAGGTGGAGCAGATGCAGATCATCCTGTGTGCCCACATCAGAGATCCTTCCCAAGATATCTATCTGAGAGAGGAGACTGGAGTGACAATTAACCTGCTGGAAAAACCAGTGCGTTTCACTGCTCTGAACTACAAAGKGATTCCCTGGAAAAGGGAACTCGAGTTTCCCTGGATGACCATGCTTTAATTACACATCAGTACAGGGACAGCATTCTTACTGCTGTGTTGTAATTTTACGTTGTGTCAGGCTCGATGAATTAAGCTGCACTGCTGCCAGTGGGAGGCTTMCAACAAACACATATCACAGCCACAGAATCAGTGATTTTATAAAAACATGGGGCAGCACAGGGGAAATTGGTGCACTGAGCTGAGCACTAAAACTCCTTATCAACAGAGGGCAAGGTTTGTTAAATTTACAGTAAATAAAAAAAGCAGCCAGAAAGCAGGTGACGGCTGCACTGCAGACTGCAACGTAAGCACTTCAAATTCACCACGGCAAATTCACTGAACAAATCCACTGTGCCAATCTCCTCTCACCTTATTTCGGGCTGAGGAACAGCAGGGTGTTATCTTGGGGAGTCACTGTCAGCTCAGCTGGCAGCAGCACATTGGGAGCAGCGTTTTTCTCTATTAATTGAGCCCATTTCTCTGCTCTCCATGTGCATACCTGGCACAGCTGATGGGAGCTGGGCAGGCTCATCCTGCTGCAAACACCCTCTGCTCGGGTCACCRCCAGCTCAGCTCCTTTCATGGTGTCACACATTCAGCAGCAGCTTTCTCTCCTGGAAAATAACATCCCTGCTTCTCCAGGAGCACAGGGATGGAGAGGAAACCTGTATGAAACCTGCTCTGTCACTGAAGGTTCAAAATGTCACCACTGGCTGTTAGAAAAGACAGAACGAGGCTGTGGGGGGACTCTCATATTTGCAGCACTGAACTTTATGAATTAGAATGGCCATTGAGGAAATTAGGATTTTGGTTAGAAGACAGTAGAGGTCAGAACATATTTTTATATTGCAGAAATCAGTCCTTTGTAATGACTTTATGAACTAATGTACTTCTTTCTGGATTTTACAATGTTTTGGACCACTGGCAGGTTGAAAGG
Source organism: Malurus melanocephalus (assembly GCF_030028575.1). Taxonomy (NCBI): domain Eukaryota; kingdom Metazoa; phylum Chordata; class Aves; order Passeriformes; family Maluridae; genus Malurus; species Malurus melanocephalus. The sequence continues at coordinate 86,240 of NW_026623852.1, read as the reverse complement.
GGTCATGAAAACACAGGTACAGGAAATCCACAGCAGATATAGTGGCATTTATTCTGCTACAGATTTTRCCTCTAAACCCCACTGAAAGAGAAGCTGGTTATTATGTAGAGTCCAAGCCAAACCTGCMTGTGCCAACCTTGCTTTATTTTAGGAGATACACAGACATTTTACAGCTGTGAATTTCACCCTAAGAACAGACCTTGGCCTGCTTTTGTAGTCTTTATAAACTGGCTCCTTTCCTGAGTACCCAGACATTTAAACTGTTTCTTAACTGCTGGGATTCAAAAAGTCAACAGTAAATTTCACTTGTTTGTGAGCYACTTCAATTTTCATGCATATTTTATGTAATCATTTTCCATCTTAGTGAACTTAAGCCCACATTGAAATCCCTTMATATGAATTCTGCTATTTAGTCTTCATTAGGGAGTCTTTTTTCTCTCTCCTTTAAACTCCCRTGGATTAAAATAATTACTTTTGTTTAATGCGTGATCAGAGACTCACCTGGCCTGTCTCTGCAAGAGATTTGACAACGCCCAGGTCAGTRTTTTCCACAGTGAGAAAGTTCTTGGTGCAGCTTTGGGAACCAGATCAGTTGTCCCATTTGTCACACACAACTTCTGAATGGTGCAGGAAATYCCTGCCAGTGGAAAACCAGCAAAGCAGAAAGGATGGACACCTCCAAAGACARAGCTTTTCTCTGTCACAGCTGCCATGAGCCAATCAGACCTCGCTGAATAAGGGGGAGATGGCACTTGGGGAAGTTAGAGCCAGATTACGAAGTTAGGGGAAAGAAAATCGAAATTTGGAAAGAGGAAAAACTCCCAAATCTTTGGGTACACAGATGTGGCAGCGGGGCTGGTGACAGCAGGGTTGGTGAGGGGTTGGTGACAGTAGGGACAGTGGCAGCAGGGACAGTGGCAGGAGCAGCCTGCCATATCCATCCTCACAGGACACAAGGCAATGTGTAAAAAAACCCCAAATTTCAGAGCCTCAACAATGGGAGAAGCTCACTGACCACTAAAACAGACATTATATGGATAAAAACCAGCATTAACCTTAAAGGGGTTGTTGTTAACACATTTATCCAGTTCTTATCTCTTTCTATTTTGCATTATCTTACTACTTTCAGCCACTTTTCCCAATACCTTTGTACAACCCAGCCAGCACTTTCTGGCTGTAACTTTTGGAAGAATTTCAGGATTATGAGATCCCATCTTACCCTCACTGAATGAAGAGCCTGTACCCTGTGAGCACACGGGACTGTGGTGGGTGACCCCTGCACAGGGGGACACTGCCCCAAGGGATAAATCCACCCAAAGGGCAATGGWGGGGATTGCTGACACCTCCTGCACAGATTGGTTTCAATTCCTGGTGCCTGGAATCCCCATTAATGCAGGGCATGAATCGAGGGTGACTGTGCAGGGCCAGATGGTGCTGAATCTGACTGTGATTTAAATGAGACATCCATGGCATGGGAGGCTTTTTGCTATTTCTTTATGCCAGAGTAAATGACAGTTCTCTGAGGCATAACGTGGAAATCACATTTTTGGACAAGTGCTCCTGTCCTTTTCTGATTTCCAGGAGTTCAGTGTCAGATTAAAGTTGCAGGCAGGTTGCAGGTTGGCTCTGGTGTGATTCTGTATCACAGGGTGGCAGTTTGAGCTATCAGGAAACAGTTTTGCACATTAAGGTGTCCATATCACATCTCTGAGTGCTGTGAGTGCAGTGATAGTGCCAGGAGCTTTAATGCTGAGATAAGTGTGCTGTGCTGAGCAGGCTGACACACCAGCAAGCACAAGGAAACCCCAGCTCACAGATAAAATAACTCCCCAGCAGATCTAAACCAGGATTTGCCACAGGCTTGCACTCACCCGTGCAGAACGAGATGTTCCACARACCAGGAATGTTTCATTTGATAAAAAACAAGAGTGGAAGTGCTGACTGGTTCTGAGTTTTGGCTGCTGTATCCTTTCTGCCTTGCCCCTAATGAACATTTAATTGGCTAAAGCTATGTTTATCCCCACAGTGAGCTGGCAAGCCCAGATAGCTGTCTAGATTCTTAGATGAAATAAATAGGCACCATTCCAGTGAGTTTAAGGGTGAAATGCTGACTAGCCCAGATGAAAGCTTGGCCTGTAACATTTAATGTTTTTATTTTTCTTTTTTTTTTTTTCCATGTGGAGCTGCATGTTCCCACTGTATGCAGGTGCTTCCTAACTCTATGTATCTTCTTCCATCCTGCAGCATTTTAGAAAACAAAACAAAAGAGTTTCTCCTAGTCAGATATTTTCTAATAATCTTGTGACAGTGGGAAATCCGTACAGCTAAAAGTTTGATCTCTATGTCCATGTGTGCAAACTTCTAGGGAATAGATGAGAGAGCAGCAAATGCTATTCAGAAATAAATACTGTAATTCCTGGGGATTGAGTTCCTGTAGAACKAGTTATGTACTGGAAGCAGCTTTTTCTGATAGTGTTTAAACACCCGGGTAATCTCACATTCCTGCCAAATACAGCCTTTTGCAGGAGATTTTTCAGGCATACCAATTTATATCCARAAGTTTCAGCATGCACTGACCAATATTGGAAATTACTGACTCGGCTGCAAACACATGTGAATGCGTGCAAGCAGAATTCCATTCGCTTTTGATYCTTTGCCTCCGGACTTTTCAGTTGCAGAAGAAGCACCGTATCATTTAAACAAAAAGCGATGTTTGTCCCTCTCCTTTTCCCCTCTCGGGTGTGTGYAGCAGCAGCCCTGCCCTTCCTGCAGGAGGGATGTCCCACACACACAGCTCCTGTTTGGGGACAGAACCAGCTGCTTCAGCCTCATGAAAGAGGAGAAAAAACTCCAAGGGAAGGGATTCCCGGGGAATGGAAACCCAAAGCTTTTTGGAGGGGCAGTTTAAAAATGCTGTTACCGTGGTGCATGCAGGAGGATTTYACTGCTGCAGGAGGATGGAGGCTGAACTAGCGGAGGTGTTTGGGGAAAGGCACAGAGCTGAGCAGGACCTTTTGTGCCCGGTGCTGTCGGATGGGAGCAGTGCAGGTTCCGAACAGCTCGGTCCATGCTCAGCTGACGATTGCTGCTGCTGTTTGTTCCCTGGGGCTGCAGGGACAGGAGGAATCGGTGTGTTCCTGCCGTGCGAGGCGATGGCAGAGCATCCCCGTCAGCACCGCTGCCTGCGCTCCGGGCTGGGCACTTCGGGGATGTGCTGGGGAAGATGGGGCTGCTCCGACCCCGGGGATGCTCTGGGGGATGCTCTGGGGGATGCTCTGCGGGAGCTGACGCTGCCCCAACCCCACAGAGATTCAGGGACCGCACTGTCCGCAGGCCCCGGCAGTTTTACAATCCCGCTCTTTCCAAACTGCACCGCTCACTTCCTCGACTAATCCTCTCCTTAGCTGCCTTTACTTAACACCCCTTTATTTCAGAAATTGGCTTTTTTAGATTTATACTCTGCTAATTGGCTTTTTCACCCTCTGAACCCTCCTGCTTCCTCCTGCAAGCAACYCAGCTCCTTTCACCACCTAATCCCTTCTTTCCACACTTCGATTCCACCATTCTCTTTTCCCTTCTTTTTATTTCTTCCTGAAATGAGCTCCTACTCTTTTTCTACAACCCCTGAGGCTCTGGTGTTAAAAATCTCTGACTTATGTTTTGGTGTTAAAAATTCCTGACTTTCCGTGACTTTCATTATCTGACACTTGTAAAATACGAACGTGTGTGGACACGCCAGGCTCAGATTGGAGTGYGGTGAGACCGGGCCTGTGTTGCCAGTTTTTATCGTTTCAGCAAGAGYTGCACGATATTTATGTTTCTGAAAAGCCAGATTTAAGGAGTCCATGTTAGAAAGGTTCTGCTTCACATAGAAAAAAAACAAGAGAAGAAATAACTTCTAGTCCTCCTAGTTGTRGAAGCAGATAGGAAGTGTAAATCACACAAATCTGAGAGTCAGAGGGAAAAATAAAAATAACTCAATTGTCTCTCTATATATTTCAAATCTCTTCTCTGTAACCTCATAATCTTACTGAAGCCGATCCCAATTTGGAATATCTGCAGTTGGCAATGCTGAGCATGCAGTTAAACACATTTGCAATTTTTTGCACTCACTTATTAAGTTATCACTGGCTTTTTCTAAACAGAACCCAAATAAGTTRGAAAGATGGATTGCCTATCCAGTAACAGAACAATGCTGCATCCAAGGCAGACAAAAGACTCCAAGAAAGGAAAACTGAGAACCAAAGCTGTGCTGTTCTGAAGGGATATTTTAGGAACAGCTGGTCTCTACTGGAGGATGCATTTCTCAAAAAATGGGGGGAAAAAAATCAAACAAAAAAGTAAAATCTTTACATGTATTCAAAAGCAAAACTTTAACGAACAGGCTTTGATCTGCAAATGTAATTAGCATTAGAATTAGAGATGGAATGGAGATTTGTCTAAAAGCATTAATTCAAATCCCACGCCTGATATTTTCTTATCACTGCTGTAATTCTAACAGTGCCTGTGGCAGATTCAGAAATCAGAAGAAAGGGACAAGGGCAGTAGGTCTCCCACTAGCAAAAAAAAAAGGGGGGGGCGGTGGGAGTGAGGAAAAAGAGTGTGAGGTGGAATTAATCTATAATATCCCCAACCCAACTCTATTTCCAATGTATGAATTATTAATCTTCCAATCTCCAAACGCCAATATATYCGTATGCACCACTACTTTGATCTGCGCTGTTCCCAGCACTGCAATGCCTCAAATCCGATGGCAGTGGAAACCTGTGGGCTCCAGGTACATCACATTTACCAGCACACCCAGAACTGAGCACAGCTGGAAACCTGTGTGCTCCGGGTACATGGCATTTACCAGCACACCCAGCATCGAGCATGGCTTTGGGCTCCAGGTACATCACATTTACCAGCACATCCAGAACTGAGCACAGCTGGAAACCTGTGTGCTCCAGGTACATCACATTTACCAGCACAGAGCACAGCTGGAAACCTGTGTGCTCCAGGTACATCACATTTACCAGCACACCCAGCCCCGAGCACGGCTGGAAACCTGTGTGCTCCAGGTACATCACATTTACCGGCACACCCAGCACTGAGCACGGCTTTGGGCTCCAGGTACATGGCATTTACCAGCACACCCAGCACTGAGCACGGCTTTGGGCTCCAGGTACATCACATTTACCAGCACACCCAGAACTGAGCACAGCTGGAAACCTGTGGGCTCCAGGTACATGGCATTTACCAGCACACCCAGCACTGAGCACGGCTTTGGGCTCCAGGTACATCACATTTACCGGCACACCCAGCCCCGGGCACGGCTCTTTGGACAGCCGGGATGCGCCGCTCTGGGTCGGGCAGCTCCCCTCGCTCCTGCGGCTGGGTCTGTGCGTGTGCGGGAGCGGCTGCGGGCCCGGGGACATGGGCTGGGCACACAGACCGGTCACAGTCCTGGGGACAGCGCTCACACCGAGCTGGGCACGGGCAGAGTCCTGGGGACACCGGGCTGGGCACACTGACCACCGGGAGCAGCGCTCACACCGGGCTGGACACACTGACCCCGGTCACCGTCCCGGTCCCGGTACCAGCGCTCACACCAGCCCTGGACACTGATCCCCAGCCACTGTCACAGTGCCTGCGCTCACACCCGCCTGTCCCACCCGGATCCCCGGTCCCTGTCCCGGTCACAGCGCTCACACCGGGCTGGACACTGATCCCCCGTCCCAGTCCCGGTCACAGCGCTCACACCCGCCCGTCCCGCTCGGATCCCCGGTCACAGTCCTGGTGACAGTCCCGGTGCCAGCGCTCACACCTTCCCTGGACACTCGGATCCCCGGTCCCGGTCCCTGTGCCGGTCACAGCGCTCACACCGGGCTGGGCACTGATCCCCGGTCCCAGTCCCGGTGCCAGTCCCGGTGACAGCGCTCACACCCGCCCTGGACACTCGGATCCCCGGTCCCAGCCCCGGTCACAAACCCGGTCCCAGCGCTCACACCTGCCCGTCCAGCTTGGATCCCCGGTGACAGTCCCGGTGACAGTCCCGGTCCCGGTCCCAGCCCCGGTCACAATCCCGGTCCCAGCGCTCACCCCCGCCCGTCCCGCCCGGAGCGCAGCAGCCGCAGGGGAAGGGTAGAACAGCCCTGAGCGATGCGCGGCCCTTTGTACGGAGATGCTGAGCGGGAGGGGAGCGGCTTTGAGCTGGGATTGAGCTGGGA
>NW_026623852.1:72812-79579 GCF_030028575.1 Malurus melanocephalus | reverse complement strand
TTGAGCTGGGATTGAGCACCGGAGCGGGTTTGAGCTGGGTTTGAGCTGGGTGCGCTCCGGACAAAGGGTTTCCTTTGGGCCCAGCATCCTCCCTGTGCGCCCTGCACGGGCAGAGCCTCCGATGTGTTTCCATTCCCGTGCCCCATGGATGTGTTTCCATTCCCTGCCCCACGAATGTGTTTCCATTCCCGTGCCCTGAGCTGCTTTCTCAGTACTCACAAAGGCTGCACAAACTTCCAAACCTGTCACATCCACGGGCTATTCCCGATTATACTCACTCTGAACTGAGTGGAGAGGCCACTGAGCCCAGACAGGAGGCACAGCTCACATTCACACACCTCTCAAACTCTTTTCTGGCCAATTCATTTTGTAAATTGTGCTCTCTTTGAAGCTGGAAGTAGACACATGGCGATTATGTACTTACCAGAGGGATTTGACCAAGCATTTATAGTTTTCAAGTCAATATTTTAATTATTACTGTTATTAAAGTTGCAGTTTCACTTGATCTTGTTACAGTTTTTACCTTTTTTTTCATTCCCTAAGAAAGAAAATAACTTCAGCAGGAACAAAGGCTGAGAGGCTGAGCAAAAGGCAGCCATAAGAGTCTTATCAAAGCCCCAACAGAGTGGGAATAATTATTCACACTCTGTTGGGGGTTCTAGAAAGACCATCTGAGGAAAAGGATCACTCATTCTTTTCAACATGTGAAATTAAAGAAAACCACTAGAAATTCAGTTCAGGCTTGGGAGGGGGCAGTAGATGAGGAGCAGCAGAGAGAAAGCTGTGGCTGCTGCTGTCAGCCTTGACTGGCCCCAGGGGCTGACCAGTGGCCAAAGTGGCTGTGCTGGGCACTCACAGGAGCAGCTTTGGGCAGAGCTCTGGTCTTGGCTTTAATGGAAGTGAACAGCAGAGCTGAGCTCAGGACTGTCTGATCCCCACACTGACCTCATGTGCTCTGTTCACCATCTCCCACTGTCTATTCTGCAAATGTAAAAACACCCTAAGCCTTACCTAATCAACTTATTTATTTAATTTCAAACATCTTTCTGTTATCTCCCACACTGGCCTTCATTCTTGAAATCTCTTAAATATTCACGGTAGAGCCTTACATTGCACTGCTGAAAACTCCCACTTTAAACTATTGGCTGCTGCTTTTTGAGGATTACAACCTGCTATGATGATTATTATTGTTTCACTATTTAGCTGGACTCTCCCGTCTGTCTGTATCCATTTCTTATTTCAAATGGGCACTCTCTGAGATGAAGTCCCTCATTTCTCATGATTTGCATAAATCCTCCCTCTGTGGAATCCTGAGATCTCCATTTCACAAGGGGAAACTGAGGCAGAGAGCTGTGAAATGCCTTACCCAGGGTCAGACGTGAGGTCTGAGCAGAGCAGGAGTTTCAATGCAGCTATTGCAAATAACTTGGAGTTTATTTAAAAAAATAATTATATACACACATATATCTCATTAAAACTATTCAAAATCTGTAATTAGGGTTGGCATTTAAAATGATGACAAGAATTGAATCAGTCTTTTGTAAAGCAGGGTTACCTAACAGACTGAGGATAGCCTTTGGCACATCAGAGCCCTACTCAAACAACTGGGGAGTGTTTCTGCTCCCAAATTACCCGTCTGAAGTTCACCCCAGGGTGAGGGAACCGAATTGGGCAAAGCTGTGGTTTTTGTGAGCGCTCCCACCCGTGCCTGTAGCTGCCTCCTGCTCCGTCAGGGCCCTGCAGAGAATGGGATTGCAGCAATTSCTCAGAATGGCCAWGGAAATGTTCCTGATCTTCTGCAGRAAARTGCTGGWGCAGKCTGGGCTGGGTGGAATGCTCACCAGCCATGCCAGCAGATCCCAATTTGCTGCTTCAGCACATTGCTCCACTCGCTGCTATGTTTAGGAATTATTAATGAGGGGATTGTAAGGCTTGCTTTATTTTAATGCACRGTTCAAGTCAACACTGGCTGGATTAAAATCTCCGTTTGGAATGCAAGCCTGTAATTGGTTCCTGTTTGCTCGGCAGCAGTTTTACAGTAGCAGGGATTTATTTGGGTTAGAAATGGGGCTGTTCCTCACCTGCAGCTCCTCTGACTCAAATCCCTCCTGCCTGCAGTGGCCTTTGAATGAGCACATGTAAAACTGAGGGGATCTCTCTCTTTGGGGCTCCTCTTATGAGGCTGCTTCTTGAACATGCTACACAGAGTTTTGTGGCCTGGAGTTTTCAGGCATTTATTGAGAAGCAAGTTAATAAAGTGCAGATTGAGCCCATAGATCCAGCACTGACCAGGGCTCTGAGTCACTGCTCCACTCTGACCAGCTCCTGGAGATAAAGGCACTTGTTATTCAGAAACACCAGGATTTCATCACCCAGCGTGCCTCAGGAGCTTCTCACCAAATCATTGGCATCTCTTTGTCCAAGTGAAAAGCCCTTTTCCATCTTTCTGAAATCCTGGGAATGAGGATTGGCATTCAGCAGACCCTTTCTGGTGGCACTGACTGCTGCCTGTCCCTCAGTGCCATGGTTTGGGATCCCTGGCAGCTCTGGGGGTGAGAAGGGAAGTTTCCAGTCTAAATYCATAAAAAATAAGCCAGCCCAGAGCCTAGAACCAGTCCTACACTGGCCAAAAAAATGAACGAGGTGACGCAATCAAGTTCCCTACATTTTGCAGCCCTAAGAACAAACAGAATCCAAACTGTTCACTGCTTCGTGCCTCATGTTACATAACATTTGATGTTTCACTCTGTGATTTTGGCTGGTGTCTGGCTGCTCTGCTGTGTGCCAAGGCAGTGACAAAGGCAGGASACAAAGCCAGGCTTGGGGAAGCGTTTGCTGGAGGCAGAGGAGAGCCCAGCCTGCCTCACCAGCTAAATGGCAACTGGAGAGTGCCTTTGCCATYGGAGGGACTGAATCTTGGTGGGTTTGTGTGCAGAAAATTGCAGATCCCCAGCACAAAATTTTACCCGCAGGGCTAGCTGAGCTGTGTTATAAATGTGCTGTATACCAAGGGAAAACTATTCTCTGGTGTCAAAAAATTGTTGGTGTTGCTTTGATTATTTTTTTTAAAAAATACTTTCAAAGTGAAAAAAGAGGATTTTTTTTTTTATCTTAAAGGGATAAAAAGCAGCAGGGAGTTGCTTTCCTTAGTCTATATGCCCTTTAAAATCCAGCACAGAATACCCTATTAATTTATTTTCTCTTTCCCAGCATCCCRTTTTGAACCATGCCCGTCACCTTGCAGATGTGCAGCTGGTTTATTCTTAGACCCATGGTGATGATGGAGGAATTCAGGGCAGTTTTTTGCCCCCATTGCCCCCAGCAGCAGCCCCGGGTGCCCACATGGCCAAAGCCCCTCTGGCATTTGGTGGAAGGGAAGTGCAGCAGCTCAGGGCTGTGTGTGTGCACCACAATGTGGGGATGTGCTGCTGCTGTCACCCCCGTGCCACGCTCATTGTCAGCGGGTCAAAGCACTGAATATCAATGCACTGATTCCTTCAGCCCTGCAGCCCTGCTCTGACTGCAATGTGCACTTGTATTGCACAGCCTTCACCTCTGGCCCTCACCATCCTCATGGCTCCGCGCTTCAAAGGCTCCTGCTCGTGGAGAAAATGCCTGATTGAAGGGATGGTCAGAGCCGCACAATTATTTCGCAAAAACTCGACATTGTGTTGCAGCTGAGGACAGGAGAACTGGCGAAAGTCTGAATCACTTTCAAGATTCAGATCTAAATCCTGAGGTTTAGAAATATGAAAGTCAAAACTACAATGGTCCAAACACACAGAGCCTATTCTTTGCACCTTGAAATGTGGAAAATTAAAGACCTGCTCTCAGTTTGACTACTCACCTTTCCATTTTCTGAGGCACCCAACAAAGTTCCCTCTGCTAATGAATACAGGTTTTGATTGTTGGATTACACAGATTATTTTCTGTCATCTTCAAGTCCTTTAAACAATTGCTGCCTTTGAAATCCCTTATGCAAGAAGCATATGACCTTACAACACTCCTATTCCTCTTTTGTATTTAACATCAGAGCCCTCTCTGTGGTTACACACAATGTGGGGAAAGCTGCAGGTCAGGGCTGTGAGGTGACAGCTGAAAACGCAGGGCGCCCAGCGATTGAAGCTAACACAAAATACACAGAAGAAAAGAGGCTGCATGGAAAGGCTTTAAAAGTAAACATTATTTTTTTTTTTTATATCACATTCTGTTACAATTCCMAAAACCAAGGAACAGATGGTTGTACACAGGACAGGATATAAATCAAGGGACAACAGAAAATTAAATGGAATGTAAACTCAAGTGCTGAAACAGTCTCAAATTAAAACACGCTTGAAGTGTGGTCAAAAATATCCATACTGGGTGGAATTTATACTGGAACACCATTCCTGCCCCCCAGTCTTTATCTTTCCCTCTCTTTCTCTATTTTCTCTTCCCCTGCCATGTTTTCCTTCCATTTTAACATTATGCCAAACTTCACAGAGAGATTATCCATTTTTGGGATGTCTTTAGGCAGCAGAGAAACTGAGGCACTACTGGTGAACACCAAGAAATGTCAAGTGCTTTGTAAGAGCTGAGGAGTGGTTTCTGTTCCCTGCAAAGCCACAGCTCTGGGTTAAACTCTTTTGGGGTAACTTTTGGAGATGTAAATGGTGAATCTGTTTGGGAATGTGCATGGGGAGATTTGTTGTGATCCCTAAACTGGGATTTGAATGCACAAAATGCTGTGGGCACAACAGGCTCGAAATAACAAACTCAACCYAACTTTGTCCAACTCAGCATTTAGCAATTTTATTGGCAGAGACTTGCAGAAAGGAACGAGAAATCATAATTCAGCACATTCCTTCTCTCRCTGCTCAGCTCTCTGTCCTCATAGTAAATTATTCACCCCAGCAATGACTCAGTTAGGGAAAGATGAAAGGGTGGATTGTGGCACCCCTGGTGCTCTTGGGGAGCGTTACAAACCCATAACTGAGGGAGCAAAACCCTTTGTGAAGAGAGGGATCGGGGTTTGTGCTCAGAGCCCCAAACAAACACCTCCAGGACCTCGGGTCACTCAGAGCTCGGGCTGGGGTCACTGAGAGCTGGGGGAAATCATCTCCCACTGCCCAGAGCGGGGTCAGCACTGAGACGGACTGGGAAACCATGGGGATGGGAAATACAGACTGGGAAATACAGGGACTGGGGAACAGGACTGGGAAACAACGGGGACTGGGAAAGAACCAGACTGGGAAATGCAGGGACTGGGAAACAACGGGGACCTGGAAACCATAGGGACTGGGAAACAATGGGGACTGGGAAAGCACAGCTGACCCTCCAGTTCTCAGCCCAATACCTGAGGAGGGGCCTTACAAGGAGCAATCACAGCCACCCCAGGCTGTGTCCTCATGCCCAGGCTGTGTCCCCATGTGTCCCCATGCCATCTCCAGGCTGTGTCCCCATGGCCAGGCTGTGTCCCCATGGCCACACTGTGTCCCTGTGCCATCTCCAGGCTGTGTCCCCATGCCCAGGCTGTGTCCCCATGGCCTGGCTGTGTCCCCATGCCCAGGCTGTGTCCCCATCTCCAGGCTGTGTCCCCATGGCCACACTGTGTACCCATGGCCAGGCTGTGTCCCTGTTAACAAGGTCTGAAAAAAATAGCGTGGAACTCATATTCTGTCACTGTACCTGGCTCTGCAGAATTCAACAGGTGAAAGTTAAAGTGATGAAATTCCCACAGAACGTTTTGGGATTGAGAACTGTTTGGCAATTCACAGAGAACAGCCCATTTGTTATGTAGGCACTGATGTTTCATCTCTCACTTCTCTCAGCTATCCTGAGCTCAGTGTTATCATTTCAGCTTGCTGGAAAGCACTTGATGCAGCCAGTTCCTTTTAAAATATATTTTGTTGGAAGTTGTTAGAAAATTCAATAAAGAGACTTTGATCATGATCCATTCATTGACTTTCTTGGACTAACTTTTATATGGGATTTAAAGTGGATTTGAAGCTTCTGTTTCAAAAGCAAAGCATATTTTCCAAATTCCTGCAGTGCCTCATGGCATCAGCTTTGCTTTTGAAATAGAGAATGAGGATGCAGAGATATTAAAGCTAAGCTCAGAGAAACATGATTTTCACCCCCTCTAGAAAAACAGGAACATCCTCACTCTTCCTTTGAATACATAATTAGTGCTAATTGAAGGCACATGTCAGAAATGYATGCAGCAGGACAGAGTGCAGAATGCAAAGGGTTTTTCCTTGCAGTGCTGGATTGGAGCAAATGAAGATCTGCAGTTTTTCCTCTCCTGGATCCTCCTGCCCCATGCAGGACCTACAATGGCCATTCACARTCCTCATAAATAGTTCCCAGTRCAGCTCCCAGTGTTGGTTCAAATCWCCYTTTCTSCCTGTTCTGTCCATGGAATTCAGGAATTCAGCACCGAGGTTGTAYAATGATTGTACAATGATTGTACAGCTCTTCCCTGCTGTTACCACAGGGTTTTTACATTTAGGTTCTATACAATTAATTATTGAAAACTGAGTGCAGCCCTGCATTCTGACGTGGAGAAAGCATTGCTGTGGTATTTGCAGTGGTAGCTGTGGACGCCTTTCCAGGTTCCTTCAAAAGCCCAACAAGAAAGTGTGAAAAAGAAATCCAAATATTTCTCCCCATTAATGCATGTTTTACCCCAGCTCTGCCTTCACATCTTTACTCTGATTAATTTAGTTATTCTCTCTTGTCATTTAAAAGATATCCCACCCTAATAATTACAGCATGCCAGCACGAGA
>NW_026623852.1:68793-72008 GCF_030028575.1 Malurus melanocephalus | reverse complement strand
TCACTGGGAATGTCACAGTGGTGGCAGTGCTCACAGAGCTCTCTCTGCTCCTGGGGTCTCTGCAAATCCTGCAGTTCCAGGGATGGGCTGTGCTGGCAGCGACAGGAGCTGTGTCCTACATTGCAATGCCCAAGAGCCTCCAGAGCTTTTCGTGTGTTTTATAACTACTTGTGCTACACAGCTAGGAAAATTAACAAAACAAAACAAAAAGCTGGTCAAAGAGACAATTAAATGACTTAGGTTGAGATGCTCCATAATTTATTGCAGATCTATGAGAGAACACTTGTAGAACCCATTTAATTCATTTAATAGTAATGCAAACATTGATATAAATTAAAACTCCAGAACGCTTTCTCACATCTTTTCTCTCCCCATGAGAGGTGAATGAAAATGATTTATTACCCATAGATTATAATTGCTTAAAATAGGTTATGATGTAAGAAAAAAAATCTAATCCCTTCTACCAGGCAGGAGCAAAATTCTACAGACAGAGAAATTACATCTAACGCCAGTGTGTTAAGGAAGAAACATTCTTCTTCTCCCTTTGGGGAAACTCTAAGAACATCTTTTTAGAACTGTCAAAATTCACAAGCTGTAATAAATTATTCTTTTTCATTACCCATTTATTAAGCAGGCTGTTTGGTATAATAGCAGAAAAATTCTGTCTAATTTTTGCAGTATTACACTACTGTGATTTCTCATTTGAAGCAGACAAGTTATCAAGAGCAGTGATGTGTTTTATTCTGTACTTTGGGACCATCTTTGCTCTGAATTCTGATGAACACAGCTTTGGCAGCGTTGGGGCTGTGCCTGGCAGGTGCCAGGGCTGGGGTGGCTCTGTCCCCTGGGGCTGCCACAATTCCAGGGGACATCAGAGGGGAAATTCAGGGTCAGCTTAAACAGAAAACCTGCACAAAACCACAGCACCAAATATTATAACAAAATTTAGGAGTGTTGTAAATGCTGGCTGTAAGATGCTGCAGGGATCTCATTAACTGCAATGCTAATGTGGAATTCTCAATGAAATTTTATGCAGGAAAAATGGATAAAACCCTGGTTTAGGACATGAGAAATCTGGAAAAAGGCTCTGGCTCTATCACCAAGTTCTGTATGAGTCTGAGAGAGTAATTTATTGAACACAGCAATTTAATATATCATAGGCATATATTATATTATAATTATATCATTTATATTGTGTATATCTGTGTGGGTGTGTGTGTATATATGTATATGTATATATAAAATAGTAAAGGTGTATTCAGGGTAAATCTGCCTTGGCCCTGGTGATGAAGGGGAAACACCGATGACTTTGCTTTCATAAAATGAAAATAAAAACACACATCCTTTTTCTTCTGGTTTGCTTAAGCTGCAGTGAAAATGTGAAAATGCACACTCTGCCCTGGGTTTATTGTGTGTAAAGGGATGCAAAGGTACAAACCACACCGTATGGCTTTATTTAGAACACAATTATTTATTATTATTATTATTATTATTATTATTATTATTATTATTATTATTATTGGCTGAAAATATATAAATAAATGGTGGCTCTAAAGCCCACATTGTATCTCCACAGCCAGCAGCGACAGAAAGCTGCTTTCTTCAGCTAGGAAGTGGATTACATTTTTATAACTAATCCGCAGCTCTTTGACTGAAAAGATTTGTTAAGCCCCCCCTCACCACTTTTTCTTTTAGGTCTGTGCACTCCAAAAGCTTCCTTCCACCTTCTTCCTCCTGCTTCCCAAAAGTAAATGCGTGGCTATTTTTTTTGAACTCGCAGAACGTAACTTTGTTTGTGCCTTGCATTGTTAAACAGGATTCACAGACGGGGAAAAAGCMCAACACCCAAACAACTCAGTGCTTCACTGATCCATAAAATCATTATAGGCAACGCTTCAGTTTCAACAAGTGCCAAAAAATTCTCCCTCCTCCCCGAATATAAAAATAAAACAGAAACAAAAATAACAAGGCTATTAATCTTTCATTAAGTTAAAGGGATGAAAAGGAATCGCTTAAAGTATCATTCTTTACTTGCACCACAAGATTGGATGCCCCCTGCTAACTTCAAAGGCTCTCAAAGAAGCTGGTTAATATTGTTGGCACAGAACCAGATTGTGGTTTATTTTAGTTTTTCTGATTTTTTTTTTTTCAACAAAAGAAAACTATAAGGGTTGGACACTGATTGTTGAGGAACAGCTATTGAAAGAGGGGGCCTTTTGTGCTGCTACCAGCAATGTGTCATTTTTCAGACATGTAAAAACCGCTCAAAAATCATGTCAGCTCCTGCACGAGGGCAGAATCCTGAGCTGCTGCTGCTGTGTGCTGTGTGCTTTCAGCTCAGACACAAATCACTGCATTTCCCTGCACACCAGAGTGCCTGAACTCGCAACAGCTTGGGTGAAATGTGGACTTTGTGCATCCCAGGAGCAGCAATGGATCCCCCATGAGCTTCGGTGAAATGTGGACTTTGTGCATCCCAGGAGCAGCAATGGATCCCCCATGAGCTTGGGTGAAATGTGGACTTTGTGCATCCCAGGAGCAGAAATGGATCCCCATGAGCTTGGGTGAAATGTGGACTTTGTGCATCCCAGGAGCAGCAATGGATCCCCCATGAGCTTGGGTGAAATTTGGACTTTGTGCATCCCAGGAGCAGGAATGGATCCCCATCAGCCTCAGTCACTCACCTGCCTCCCCACATTGCTGCTCCCTTCCCATTCCTCCCAGCCCCAAAGTTTGTGTACATTGAAAACAAAGCTAATTGCTGCCGAGTGACATAATTCTGTGGTTGGGTTTCTTTGTGCAGGGCTTTCTGCAGTGCAAACTGTGGGGCTGCAGATTGTGGTTTCTGTGCCTGGCAGAGGGTGAATAACGAGGAGCAGGGCAGGAAGTGTTTGTGATGGTTTGATGATGTGCTGAGAGCTTCATGTGCTTGGCTGGGCTGAGTGCAGCCTGCTGCAAATCCCTCTGCTGCTGCTGGGGTGTGTGTGTGGCACTGGGACAACCAACAACAGCACACGGAGCTTCTGCTGCTGSTSAKSWGGRGARAGGGCTCAGRGMMATCACAGCCACAGCTTCTTCTGCTGCTGACCTGAGAAAGGGTTCAGACCATCACAGCCACAGCTTCTGCTGCTGCTCACCTGGGAAAGGGCTCAGAGCCATCACAGCCATTGCAGCCTTGTGCCTCAAGTGAGAGCGAGGAAATGCGGGTGTGACCC
>NW_026623852.1:65014-67679 GCF_030028575.1 Malurus melanocephalus | reverse complement strand
GGGCTCGGGTGCTTCCCCTGCTCCTCCTGTGCTGGGGATAAATGGGATGGGAAGGTCCCAGTTTGTGTGTGAATCTGTGAATCTGAGTGCAGTTTAGGGAAATATTTCGTGCATAGGAAAGGAGTGGATATTTTTAAAATGCARATGCTATAAACACGGGGTAATTGGGAGCATCCACTGCATTTGATCCGTTGCCATTTGGGCTCCTAAGGCAGCACTGCCGGGTCTGCCCTTTCCACTCCCATCACCAAATAAAGCAGATTTACCCCATTCATCCCTGGGAATGTTTCTCTGCTTACACCAGGCTATTAATGCACAACAACTGCAAATAAATCTGGCTACGTTCCCCAAAGATACTCGCCCAACATCTCCCTGTCATGCTTCTCCCCATTATCTCTGAACTATTCCCTCGGGGCCACGTTCAACATCCATCACAAAATTCACATGTAATCCACCAGAGTTTGCACAAAGTGTATGCACATTCCTGCACATGCCAAATGGGAGATACCTTAAATTCCTCCTTTCAAACCCTTTTCAGGAGAAATCTATTATACTGTTGCTGTAATGGATAATGTCCCCCTGACTTCTAATAAACTAGGTATTTTATTTGTCTGAGTTAGTCCATAAATTTGGGGGGCAGGAGGAAAGGGCATGACCATTATCGTTTTCTGGTTTTTTTCCAAGAGGAAGCAGAGATTTCCTGACAAAACAGCAAATGGAGCCCGTGGCACTGTTTGGAGGGCAGGCTGCCCAATGCTCCCCATTATGAGCCACCTTTCATTTGCTCACAGCTCTGCCAAAGTGCAGCTGTTTGTCCTGAAATTGTGATCTCAGCTGAGTGCTTCAGTCATCTCTGGGACTGAGATAAGGATTGAAACAATTCTGGCAGCCACAGCAGCAATAAYGCTGTTATTTGTGTTCACAGAGCCTGAGAGCACGGGTTCTGTTTTTGGGTTCTGTTTTCAGAATAATGCTGTGGTGATCAGTGCCACAGAAAGGTCCAGAGGGAATGGATAAAACTGTCCCAAAGCCAGGCTGTCCCTGTGGCAGGAGATCCAGGCAGGCACTGACCAGAGCTGCTCYRTCCCTGGGTGCTCTGCAGAACAARCACAATTCTGTAATTGGGATCTGTGCCACCATCTCTGCACAGCAGGAASATAATGCTGCTCCACCACCATCCCAACTCCTGGCATTTTCTTACTTTTAAGGGTTCGATGTGAATAATTTTCTTTTAATGTGCTCCTCTGCTTGTGTAACAAACRATGGCAACTAATGCAAACAATCCAAAACACAATTATTTCATTTCAGCARCTGTGTGAACTGCATCTGTCTCAGGTGGAAAGGCTCCTACACAACAAAAGGAATTTGTTCCCAGAAAAAACGAATTTTCTCCATCTCTCAGGTTTTCTGGTGGAGTTCCCAGTTGGACAGGACAGGGAATAAACTCTACACGAGTGTCTCATCCTGAACCTGAGCAGAAATAAGAACATCCCTGGGTGTCCATGCAGGGTTTGTGCAGCCCATGGGGGGTTTGTGCAGCCCATGGCAGAGCTGCTGTGGTTCCTCCTTGCAGAATTAGAGCTGGAKCAGCATCACCCATCCCAATGCTGGACCTGGGAGCAGGAATGTTCCTGGCAGGAGCATTCCCCATCCTGAGGAGCCTGCCTGCCACTGTCACTGCATTTCTGCCTCACTTTGTGCAGTGTTTATCTGGAAAAGAAAGGGTTTAAGCTTGGCCAAGAGAAAAGGCTTTTCAAGGGGGGATGGCTGGTTCAGCCTGAGCTGGCTGCCTGTAAATGTTGTATTAATGATAAGATCCTAAAAGAGCCGGCCAGGGGTGAGCTCTCCTTTTTTACACTATCTTTGCTGAAGTTTCTTTTCCGCTTACAGAGAACGGGAACAGTTTTCTTTTATTTTCTTTTTTCTTTTTTTTCATTTTTTTATCACCAACTTCAACCACAGGGTCAGCTTTGATTTGGGTGAGTCAGAAACATTTATCTCTGAAATTCTCCTTCTGTGCCTGGGAATGAAGTGTTTCTCCTCATCTCAGAAGAAAGAGRTGTATTTTAAATAATAACARTGCYAAAAAAAGRAAAAAAAAGGTAATAATAGCAGTTTGTTTTACCTGCTGCATTGCAGGCCTGATTTATATGTTGCTGGTATATATATGTGATTTTAAAAGATTCCCTCAGTTTCTCTGTGACAATGTTTATAGTTTGTTTATAGAAAGAGCTCTGTAATCCAGACTTTGTTCTAAACCCTGCTCAGCTCACACAGTTGCTCTGGCAGATAGGCTTGACCCAGTCCTCACCCTGTTTAAGCTGTGTTTTATTTTTGCAGGCATTCCACAGTTGCAGGAAGCACTCGAGCTTTAATCTGGAGCACTTGTCGGGTTGTGACAGGGAAAGCAGAGCTGGGAGGGATCCTCCTGGAGAGCCAGCCCTGGTTCAGGGAGCAGCTCTGGAATCTCAGCCAAGGAGGGGATTGTTGGTGCCCCCAGGGAAGAGCCAAATGCGGAGCTCATCAGGAATAAACAGAGATTTTGCACGGTTTGATCTGCACATCCTCTTCCTGCCTCCTGCTGCAGTTCTGGTGGAAACAGAACCGCTGGGAAGCTGAAACCCAGGAAATGTGTTTGTTCCCAGAGCCCCACGGGGTCTATGGG
>NW_026623852.1:62338-64637 GCF_030028575.1 Malurus melanocephalus | reverse complement strand
GCTGCTCTCTGCTCTCTGTGAGTGACCCATCCTGACTCTCCTCTGAACCACCCCCCCCTCCCGTGACCCTCTGTGGCTGCACCCAGAGRAACTGGAATTATACTTTTCCCATCTCGAAAAATAAACCTTTCCCTGTAACTTTTCAGAAAATTGTCCATCTAGGTCTTTATTTTTCATTTGCAATAACTCTGAGTTTTACGCTCCCGAGAGTTTGTTTAAGCAACCATCTGACTTTTCTGCTGTAAAAACAATATTTTAAAGATGCAACTTTCTGTGAAAGAAGCTGGTTCAACATGTAATTCTCTTCTGTCTTTGATGGATCATTTGCTCAGACATAATGAATTCTGCTGAATCTGATAACTTTATTGCTCATAAAATAATCACAGTAAAATAATGAGTTACTATATCATCCTTTTTGCTTTGTTTCTCATTGCTTGCCTTTTACACTTGAAAAAAGTCCTTGAGTTCTTGATTAGTGTTCTTGGCTTAAAGGATCTGTCTCTTGCCAGGCAGAAAGAAAAAAAAAAATTATTCAGATTCTTTACATTTGATTCACCATTGCTCTGAAATAATGAATGGTATCCTTCCTTATAATGACCCAAAACATCAAGGGTGGCTTCCYACTCACTATGAAAAGACACAGGTCCGGGTTTTTCATTGGGATAAAAAACTTGTTAATAAAATCAGCACAGTGGTTCAGATGCGTTAGACCTCCGACAGGAGAGTCACACATCTTAAGGGGAAGAAGAAAGGGAAGGAGAAACAGAGATTCATGGGAGAAAAAAAGGGGGGAAAAATSTGATTTCAGATGGTATCAAACAAAAGAAAAGAATGTTACCATCAGTCCTCTCCCACCAAATTTGCCTCTGCCCAGTTCAATGCTGGGCACTGCTCAGGTCAGGGATTTATTAAAATGCAATAAAGCTACGATATTTCTGGAAACGTGGAGCCATCGTGGAGCTRCTTGGAGAATTCTTCTTAAAGGGACTGATTCGAGCCCAACTGGGATCCTGTGCATTGATTTCAGGAGGCTTTCAATTACCCCAGAACCCTGCAGGGTTGAGACAAACGCGGAGCAGGATTTGGCAAAGCGTGTGAGGGGCAGCAGAGCTGACACTGACTGAGTTTATGGTGAACACAAACCCCAGAACTGCTGACACTGACTGAGTTTATGGTGAACACAAACCCCAGAACTGCTGTCACTGACTGAATTTATGGTGAACACAAACCCCAGAACTGCTGACACTGACTGAATTTATGGTGAACACGAACCCCAGAACTGCTGTCACTGACTGAGTTTATGGTGAACACAAACCCCAGAACTGCCCTCACTGGCACAGGAACTGCCCCCTCTGCCCAGGAACCGCTTTTGGAAGTGTTTCAAGAGTTAAAATCCATCAAAAGTTTGAAACTTTTTGTATTGAAATTATCAAAAAGGGTTTGTATTTACTTCTCACGCAGTACATTTTGAAAGTTCGTGCCCTTTGCCAATGCCCTTCCCCGTCCTGCTCCCAGCAATGACCTCTGCTGTCYGTGCTGGACTTGGGGATTATTTTTTACTGAAACGAGATCTCTTTAATCAGCTTTAAAAACATTGTGAACTGAAACTGCTCTTATTTAAAAGTTTAACTTTACTTTCATCAATTTATAATCAGAGTTCCTCTGGTATGTTTGATTCCTGACAAACAAGGATAAAAGTCTTGTGCCCCCATTGCTAATGAGATGATAAAACAGCAGGGATCAAGTTTTTAATTACTACAGGCTATGCACTGGAGAGGTACCGATGATATTTTCTATTGCATGTCTAAGTTGTAACTTCAGGCTTATGACAGTCATGCTGTGTTCCTCTGCCTTTGATGATCACTCATCTTTGTCTCCTGAGAACACACAAAAATGTCTGAGCTGGGATCCTGGGGGTTGGCAATTACTGCAGGAACCTGGCACAGGTTCCAGGGCAGCAATGGATCCATGTCTGAGCCAGGAGAGGACACACCAAACATGGGGAACTTTCCTTCTCTCACAATCTCCATTCTCAATCTAGTTGTTCCTTTCATAATTACGCTTTTAATTAAGCTGGAGAATAATTTAATATTGTTCCTGTTTTTGCTGTTAGAAGCACAATCCATTACCTTCTCATACATAAAGCATCAGGGCCACAGGCACACAGCAACACACGGGTTTGGCACTAGGGGACCCAGGTTTTGGAAAATGAGGGCGTGTTTTTGGAAACCATCAGCATTCCTGCCCGTGTTTATTAGCTTGTTGAGTGAGCTTTGTTTCTTTGAATCAAATTAATATC
>NW_026623852.1:56723-61894 GCF_030028575.1 Malurus melanocephalus | reverse complement strand
GGGACATTGGGGACAGCACAGACACTGCAAACAGGGGCTGCAGCTCCTGCAAAGTCACCTCTGTCATCTGCCCCTGACCCCATCACTGCTCCCATCACCAGGAATTCCTGCAGAGACACAAACCACTCCAAGGACCCTCCCACGGAACCTCTGTGAGATTTTTCTCTGAATACAAAGTTCATCTCCCCATGAAAGTGTTGGTGAAATCTGAACACGAGCCCATCACATTTTTTAAATCAAGAAAAGGCTGTTTCCACTCAGGCCATGTACCCCCAAAATTTCCTCTGAACCCACCACTGCTTTTTTTCTGGCACAGCTYTGCCACTGTTTCATGGCATCCTACAGACATAATTTCCTTTAAATTCCTTTATGCTGAGAGAGCACTCTGTGGAAAAAAAAATCATTTCACCCCTATTTTGTGTTGCCTTTTCTGTTTAATCTCTGCTTGATGTGAAAGAYAGGTCTGTCTCAGCCTTTCATCCAGCTGAAACGGAGCTGCCATTCCTTCCCTTAGTTCCTCCACTCTGTATTTCCTCTCTGCAGCTAAATCCTGACCCAGGAGAGAGTTTTCCCTCTGGGGATGAAGAGAAGAGCACAGAAATAGTGACATCTCCAGCATGGAGTGGAGTCAGAAAGGGGAAAAGCTGAGTCTGGGTTCAGAGCAGGAGRTCCTCCTCGAGTGCTGAAATACAAATCATAAACAATTCCTCTTGCTCTGCCTAAAGCTGCAGATTTTACAGTGGCATCATTTGTAAAAATAAAATAGCGAAGGACGTGCTTGTGTGCAGATATTGCAAAATAGTCTCTGTAAGCAGCTCTGAATTAATAAATTCATTTYAGCAAGAGCTGGGAGTTCTGATCTGGATTCTCCAGGGACTGCATGTCAGACAAAYGCTGCAGAAATCAAGAGAGCAGAGAGCCACTGCTGGAGGAGAAAACCCCACTGCTTTGGTACCCCATCCAAACCCACTGCAAATAATCATTCTACAGGAAAAACAGGGGATAACATTCACTTCAAAAAGTGCTTCACAAAGCTGAAACTTCTATTAAGTAACCAACCACCATTAATGCACTTGGCTGTAGAAATCAATTCTATTTTAAAAGCAAATCATGAAGGAGACTTCACACTTGTTTTCTTTTACAACTGATGTGACAGATCAAAACTGCAAAYGCTGCAAATGCTGCTCTGACTGGAGCCCAAACACAGCTCAAATGCTTTATTTTACAAATGTGGGACATTCAGTAACAGCTATTGTTGTGTGGAGGAAATCAATGGCATTTCAGAACTTTACAGCTCATATCAACTGCACCAACAGAATCCAGAGACATTTCATGTGCTGCAGAACAGAACTGAAATGAAATTGGCCATAAAACGTGGACAATCTAAACTGCAGAAATCACTCCACTTTAATGATCTGTTCCCTAAAAAAGAAAAATGTRAAGTGTTTAAAAGATTTAGCAAAATCTGTGCATAGATTGAATAAATCATCATGGGTATCAATTATATCTTGAAAATGATGTGCAGCTCTTAAAACATCAAGGAGTGGTTTTAATTACAGCTTCAGTGCAACTAATATTTTCTTAATTTTAATGGATGTTGTCCTATTACAGGATTAACTTGTGCTGAAGCTGGAGAAGCCAGAAGAATTTTCAATTAAAAGAATTGCACAGACATTGGAGAGGTGCACTGAGAACAGCTGATTGTTTGAAATATGTTGGATTTTGGCCCAAATGCTCTYTCATTTTTTGACTCTATGAGTCATCCCATGGGATATGGCGAGCAAGATTTGGCCTTTTCTCCAGAATTGTAAAAATTAAATATTGCAATGGGCTGCAAGTGCAAAGCTGTAGTAAATTCCTGTCTACACAAGAGAAATTTGCATAATTAAAATGATCCCAATCCATCACYGCAGTTCTTAACAGAATTCCATCAATCCATCAGCAGCTCCAGCACTTTCRGGTTCCTGAGCTGAGCTGAGATTTYGTGTTCCCACCCAGCACAGGGCATTGTGAACCCTGAGAGCAGCACAGCTTCAGCAGCAGGGAAATGATGGGAAAGGCCAAAGGAGCACCTGAGAGGCTCCTGCACCAAAAACAAAACCAAAAATGAGTTTGCATTTATCATTGTAATTTCCAGGCATTGTGACAGTTTATTGCTGAGGAGGGGCAGAACTCAGGGGAGCAGAGAACCAGAGCTCTGAGAGAGCCACGAGTCCTGTGGGCATCAGAGAGTGCCCCCTTTGCTCCCCAAAGGCTGATCATGGTCAAAC
This sequence comes from Malurus melanocephalus, assembly GCF_030028575.1. Classification (NCBI taxonomy): domain Eukaryota; kingdom Metazoa; phylum Chordata; class Aves; order Passeriformes; family Maluridae; genus Malurus; species Malurus melanocephalus. The sequence goes on along the minus strand of NW_026623852.1, from coordinate 59,624 downwards.
ATTCGCTATTTGTGTGCAGGATTTCTTATTTTGGTCCATCCTTAGGCTCGTGGTCATGAATGAGGTCCAAAGTGGAGCCTAAAGAAGGCGCAGTTTATCATCCACAGTTTGTGGAAGCAGCTGGGTCTGTGTCAACACCAGAAGTGTTAGGACAGAAATTACAAACCATCACCCAGCCTTGCAAATGGCCTTTGAACACGGGAGGAGAAGGAACTTCCCACTTCTTYTGTGCTCAGACTCTGCCCCTGTTAAATCAGAGTGAGAATTCCAAACCGAAATATTCATTCATTCACATTGAACCCAACGCAGCTCTTGAGGCCACATCACCTCAAACCYCGTGATTTCTGCATGCTAAGGACAGAAACATTTGCATTTGGCATCTCATTYCTCTTCAGCAAATTTATTTCCTCTGACTTTTTCATTAAAAGAGTCGTAGTGTGTATGGAGAGCATTATTTTACTCCCACAAAAGGAAAACCAGATAATAGGTGCTTTTAATGTCTCCTGCTGCTGGAGAGCCACAATATTTCAGTCATAAATGGGCAAATGTCAGAGCAGGTCTCCTGCAGTGCCGAGTCCCTGCAATAATTAGGWGCTGGTTTATTGTTCTGTGGTGGGTTCAGCTGTCAGTGAACAGCACTGGGATGGGAGCAGAACAAACCCCTCCCTGCAGAACCCACAGCTCATTGCACCCCTCCCATCTGAGCAGGACTCAGAGCATCCCTGGGCACAGAAAATCACACCCCGAGTGTGCTGAACCCTCAAATGCACAGATTCCACTGAAAAAAAATTTGTATTCATACAAAATACAGAGGAGCARAGCTTCACCCAGCCTTGCCTTTGTCACTTCCCAGCTGAGGATTCTCCCATCCATGGAAACAGAAAAAACCCATGGAAAGAGCACAAAGAGCAGCTCTGCTGCTGCCAGCCACCACAGCAGACACCACAGCAGAAAACCACGAACAAAATTCAGGAGCAGCTTGGCAAAAACAAGTGAAAATGGAAAAAATCAACTGCAGAGGTTGTTGGGAGCACATGCAGGTGTGGACAGACAGCTCTGATCCGTGTTTGCCAAAGGAAAAGTGCAGCAACTGCTCGTGCCTCGCCTGTCTGTGGCTGTTTGAAAGTTTAGTGTTTCCCCATCCCGGCTCCCCTTCTCACACTCTGCAGCTCCTGAGATGCTGCAGGGGACAAAACCCTTCTGTTGGACCCCATAACTCCTACAGAGACCCTTCCATGCTGATCCCCAGAATCTGTGGGATCTATGGGATGTCTGGGATCTGTGGGATCTGTGGGATCTGTGGGATCTATGGGATTTCAGGGATCTCTGGGATCTGCGGGATCTCTGGGATCTCTGGGATCTGTGGGATCTGTAGGATCTGTGGGATCTCTGGGATCTGTGGGATCTCTGGGATCTCTGGGATCTGTGGGATCTGTGGGATCTCCAGAGGTGTCCTCGGAAAGGGAGCAGTTCCAGCTCCTGCTGCTGCACCCCAAGGTGCTCAGCCTGGTGTGGGGATCAGGAGCTCTTTGTGTCCTTCACAAAGGTGTCAGCACTGAGCTGCTCTGACCTTTCCCTGCAGCCCAGCACCAGCCAGGACATGTGGATGGGGGAGAGATTGCTGTGCTGCTTTATTGCAGAAAATCAAACCAGCTCCTCGCTATTCCACCTTCTACCCAGGACTCCCAGCTGAAAAGGGACCTTCTTCAGCAAACAAAACAAAACCACCTCGAAACAAAACAAAACCAGCTCAAAACAAAACCAAACCAGCTCAAAACAAAACCAAACCAGCTCGTTCAGAGCCTGTGGTGCTCAGGGAGAGCATTGAGAAAACAAGAATCCTCCCCAACCTTCAGGCCAGGAAACCTTTGGTATGGGTGACACCTTTTTTTCTGGGCAGGATCCACCAGGGCAGTCAAATATTGCCAGAAAAAAGATAAGAGACCAGAGCTCTGGATAGGAAATTTATTTGCCACAGCATTCTATTGGACATAGAAATTATTAAAAAAAAAAACCAACAGAGAAGGAAGGCAATCACTGATCTATCAGCAAATTCCAGGGGTTTACTCAGAGCCGTGTGTTGACCCTGGGGAAGATGTTAATTCACTTTGGTGCTCATAGAAATAGGGAAAAAGCACCGTGGAAAAAGAAAGGGGAAAAGAAGAGRAAACAATGTAAGATATTTTTCTGCTTTCTAAACACYAMCAAATCAATCACCCGAGTTTTTGCKAGATAAGAAAGTTCCAGTGGTGGCTATCTGTGAGGTACTTAATGCACAGAGACTTTTTTAAAAATTATTTTTGCCCAGGAGACAAATGTGTAACCATATGATTTTTCCCCCTGCTATGTTAAAAATGCATTTATATTTTTTCAAGCACACCCCGATTAAAGAGGGCACATCTGTTTTAAGTCCTTCTTTATGAAAATTACTGAGCTTCCTCTGAAAGCTTATCTTTTAATTTCAAAATTCTTTGTAGCAATAACTTAGATAATAACCAACCATATTTCTGTCTTCTTTGGAGAAAAAAAAAAAAAAAAGAGAGAGAGAGAAAGAAAGAAAGCACCATTTTGAGCTTTGAACTCCCCCTCCCTCCCCTCTCTGGGTCTCCTTTGAAAAGGCCCCCCTCATTTGCGTTTAAAATGGATGTTTCATACTGCTTGATTAGTGTTGGTGTGGGATCCCAGGCGCTGCGAGCGCAGGGCTCAGCTTGAGCTCCGGGATTATTCATCAACTTCCCCGGCAGGGGGGACCGAGCCTTCCCCGCTCCGCACCAAAGTCTCCAGCTTCGCTTTTTAACACGTTTTTTTCTCCTTTTCACAAAGTTGTTTCTTTTTTTTTTTTCTTTTTTTCTTTTTTTCCCTTCTCCCCATGAAGGGGTTATTTGAGTGTACATAACACCA
>NW_026623852.1:23816-55879 GCF_030028575.1 Malurus melanocephalus | reverse complement strand
GAAGCTGCCCTGCGAGGGGCTCAGTCCTGCAAACCCCTCCAGGGAGGACTGGGAATATCCCCAGTGCTGGGATTTCTTGGGGCCTCTGCAGTGGGACCCCATAAACTGCACAGGTCCAGTGACTCGAGTGGATTTGAGCAGACTGCAACAAAAGACACACCAAGAGAGACCCTAAAGAGCCCTCAGCCATTTCAGTCAGGTCTGTCCAGGGGCAGGGGATCCTTCAGAAGTGTCCCCAAAGCTCTGGTGGCAGTGGGAAGCCCCTGGTGCTGGTGTGTCCATCTCTATTGTGTCAGTGCAGCACATCCTCTGCTCCAGGGGATCCATGGATTGTGATATTTGGGATTTCTGATGGATCATCTACAGCTGGCACCTGCCAGAGCACCGACATGGCTCTGAATTGAACAGATTTGAAATTCAATGCCGTTATTAATCTCCAAATTCTGTTACTGACACCAGCACCTCCACCACCGTATTGATCAGCAGCCTTTCYCACAGCAATCCATGTGAAAACCCTTCAGCAGGATCAACAGGGGCCACCAGGCATTTGATAGTTGAGAAGTTAAACTAAACAGAATGTTTTAAGTCACTACCCACAAATATTCCAAGGGAAGCAAGTGAAAAGGTGACAGATGTTTTCATGTAGRCAAATACAAACTTAACACAACATAAATATAAAATGTGTGAGAATAACTTAAACTCAATTGCAAAATAAATTATTGGAGGTTTACAATGGTAGAGCACCATTTGGGCTTTAAAGRATGTTCAAAATAAAGAAAATAATTCAGGTATTTATTGTTTTGCTTGAATTTACACCGATTCTATAAATAGCTGACAAGAAATGATGACAAATAAGCTCTTGTAACCCTTTGGGAGTTTATTAGGTCATTTGTGAGAGGTCTGAATAGAGTCATTTGTTGCCCTCAGGTGTTTGAGAGTCTCTTCACCCTTGGGAAAGGAATTTAACAAAGGAGTGTATTTCAAAGAAGGCACTCTGTGTTTTCCACCCTTTTTCTGAAGTGTTTTCAAACACACTCCAAGCTAAAAATTCTCAGAAGTGAGAAAAGGAGGTATATATCAGATGACCCCTGAAGCAGCTGACAATCCCCGGGAGCAGCAGATAGGGTCTGATTTTAGATGCTTGAATCCCAAATACATTTTCACTATAGGAGGCCCTGATTTATTTTTGCCCCACCCACTGGGTGCAAACTTTGAAATGCACAATACAAAAGTGTTGGACTAATGCCCTACTTGCTTTTTTTTTTTTTTTATTTGGCTGAAATGTGACACGTCTTATTTTTTTTTTTCCAAAAACATGGGGCAGGTCCTTTGTTACAGACAGACATTGCATCTGTTTTAATCGATAGATCTTGTGCATCAGATACCCCATTAGCATTTGTTTGGGCTGTAATAAAACAGGCAACAGCAATACAGCCATCCAAATGAACCTCCAAAAGTGCTTTAAGGGAAAAACAGCTACAGGTTTAATTGTCCAGGTGGCATCCAGGTTGTCATCTGCTCCAAATAAAAACAGCCCATCCATCCCTTCCTGAGATGCAGGGAGAAGGGAAAGCCAAGGAAAGGGAAAATGGAAATGTATTCATGTCTGTGGTGGTTTCAGTGGAATTCAGTCACAGATCCCACACAAAATGGGCACAGGAAACAGTTCTGGGCTGCAGCTCAGAGGGTGATATCTGGGGAAGTCACTAAGCTGTTATTTCTGTTTAAGATCTTCAGAGATGAAAATCTGTGGAAATGATGAGGTTAATAGTGACAGTGATGGAATTACACAGTTTAACTGAGCAGAGCAAACCTGCACGATGGAAATCTTGAATGCAACAACAGCAGTTGATGGAGATCAGCAAATAAATAAGACTGGGATTCTGATTTTTCTTTGAAGGCTGTTGCTGATGGATCCAAGGCAAGACTTACTCTTACTGGGAGGTTGGAAGATTTCACTGTTTTTACAGCTTCTGCCAGTCCCCTTTCCAGCACCAGGCCCAAGTTAATGCTGGAGAAGGAGAAAAACAGATCAAAGCAATGTGAACAGAACCTGTTTTCAAAGCACCTTTCAGTTTTCTGGATGGGTTTCATTTCCCTCGACAGAAGCTGGAATGCAGTGGGCATTTCTGACCTACATTTGGGAGATGAGTATTGCCTGTCTGTGTGTACARAACACAGCAAAGCCCTGTCTGTGCTCTCCCTGTGGGGATTTGGGCATTCCCAGCTCCTCCAGAGCTGCTTACAGACATTCCCAGATCATCTCAGCCCTGCAGATTTGGCTGCTGTACAATTCCTCTGTCACTGAAAATCCCACTCCAAGCAGTTCACAGCTACACCAGGAACTCACGCAGTATCACAAACTTGGCACCGAGTTTAGGGTCCCGGGGCAATAAAGACCCCTGGCTGTGGGACTGAGCWCCAGCCCAATAAATGGGACCCAAAKKGGCCATCCCAAGAGCTGCTGGCAGGGCTGGCACCCCTGGGTGCCCCCTGATCTGTGGGGAGGCTCTGCAGTGATCCCTGCCCAGCTCTGGTTCTGGCATGAGCCACACCAGGCTGCAGTCCTGCTCCCACCACGCTCCAAAATGATTTCCTGCCCTTGTTCAGGGCTTSAAGAGCGTACTGTCATCCACTTAGACTCCACTTGAACCCTCTCTCGAGTGAATGCCCTGCAGCTCTTGTCTTCAAACAGTGCTGTCCATCCTTTTTGATCACACAAGTCATGGAGATTTTTCAAAGGCAGAGCTGATGCTCACAGCCCCTCTTCTCTCCTGCCTTCTGATTTCTTGGCTGGACTCACTGTGCATTCAGTTCACAAGTAATTCATGTAAATAAGGCACTGCATACTCAAAAGATGTCCAAGATGAGGAATAGCTGAGATCAGACTGCCCCTATTGGAATAATTCATGTAGCCCACGTATCTTCTGCTTGGGCTAAACTGGAGAGCATGCAAAACTTGTTCAGCAGTAGGCAAATATTGTGACTGTGACTACAGCTTATCCCTGGCCACTGCTCCTTCCTGGTTACTCTCTCYTYATGGGCCTTTCAGGATYTTGCCCTYATTGTCCTGGATGTAYMCACAGRCTGCATGCACCTGACTTGGAGAGAKTTATTTACTGCTCAGCTGCCTCTGTGGTGCAAAGAACCTGAGGAGTTTTGTCAAGACAGTTTTGTGCTGGGAAAATACGGGAGAGTAACTTGGAATGCCTGAGGAAATCCATAATCAAAAAGCTCAGTGCATTTGGAATGAAGCACCCTCAAGAACAGACAGCATCTGAGCAGGAGATTGCAGCATCTGCCTGTACAGGATAAGCACACAGAGCCTGCTCATCCGTCCACATCCACAGAAAGCTCGTCACATAAACAATTTAGGGAATGAAAACACGCACAGTTATTTCTGGAACCCTTAGAATAAATKGGGAACTCTGCAGAAACCCTTCACACTAGGTGAAGCCTTGCCTGCCATCTCTTACCAAAATGACCCAGTTGTGATGGCAGGGCTATTAAAAATCATGAGGCCTGTGTTTAAGGTCCACACTGAAATACATGTTCAAATGCAAATCCCCTTGGAAAAGGTCAGGGAGCACCAAGTGCTGGGATTTTATTTTCCTCACAAACACAATAAAGACAGTTSCCTTCRTGCARTAAAAAGCTGAGRTTMAATAAACTGCTCTGGRAGCAGAGCAGAGGGTGTGGGGTTTGCTCGGTGCAGGTGGCCAGGTGTACAAAGCGTGTAGGAACACGTCTGACCCCTCCCAGCCCTGCATTTGGAGGGAGCCAGCAGCACAGAGCTTTTTCTAAAACCTTGCTACTACACGGAGGAATTTGGTAACTGAGGACATCCCTCATGGACTCATGCTCTTGGCTGCCATGAGTGTGTATTTGTCATGAGTGTGTATTTGTCAGACACCAAGAGCTTGGCCCATCTTTGGGAAGAAAAGCCCAGCCCTGTCCATGTACCAGTGCCACCAACACACCCCCACCACCAACACACCACTCACCACCTCTGTGCCACCATCCTCATGCACAGAAAKCACACAGGTTTCAGGGAAAACATTGCAAAAATGATTTTGCGACTTAAGAAAACATACTTCAGCAATTACCATTTCCTTYACCATGAAACCAAATTCATTGTACATTACAGCTTTAAAGCTGAGATCTAAGGTTCAGATCAACTCTTTAATCCTGACTGTGGCTTCGGGTACTTCCTGATATTTATGAGAAATGCTCCAGGCCTGCAGCTGGGYTTTGAACAAAAAAATAATGAACTTCGTTGACTGTGAACAAAGTTCTACACTATTTTAAAGAAAGTTAAGCTGTGACATTTTTTAATCCAACACTAAATCACATAACCCAAATTCTCTGCATAATTCAGGAATGTTCAAAGCAATAAAAAGACAATTAGATCAAACTGGGTTGCTAAATGAGATGAAATCAATCTATCTAAACTGGAGAATTCTTGCTAGTTTTATCTCCTGAAATATTCCCATTTTACCATATAATATCTGAATCAAAATACTGTTCCAATCCTATTTGAACACACCCCATACACAACTCTCCCTCTCCTCCTACTATTTAGAAATAGAGGTAATRAAGGATGTCTTACAGAACACACACCTTACAGAATTTCATACTTATACAATATGGTTTACAGATCTAATTTCAGTATTAACTTCTGCAGGCCTTGTTCCTGTCTCTATAATGTAACCTGTCCATTCAACACAGTGTTAGTGAGAACTTCTGCCAAATCCCTTCTTGCTCACTTCACTCAGGGTTTGGTCACCAAAACATGTCAGCTAGGCCTGATCTGAATTTTTAATGGGCAGGAATTAACAGAAAGGATCAAGCKGATAGAGGACAGGAAATTTTGACAGGGATATGGTGTGTAAATAAGAGGCCATTCTCCCCTCAGGAAAAGATTGGAAATTAGAGATGAGAAAGGTGGACTAGAGATCAGCAGGGAAACACTTCTTTTCCCTCTTCTCAAGAGGAAGTACTTTCATTACATTTGTTATACAGTTGTGTATTATTTCCTCAGTACAGCTTTTTCTTCTTTTCTGTCACATGCTTTTGTTTTCAGTTTTGGGATGTAAATGCTGCTTTGCTGTCCCCCACACTCCACCCAGGGCAGGAGGTAAATCAGGTTCCACTGTGCAGCCACATCAGCTCCTCTATCCCAACCAGCAGTGCAGGAAATAAAATGTGGCATTCAAAACCTGCACAGGGAAAAAGCAAGGCTGTTAACTCATGAGACAGCATTTCAGATACTACAATCTTTAAAACTTAGCCTCTCTCACTTTAGAAAAAAACTAATTCAGCATGTGAAACCACTGTGGTCCAGACTCACAAGTAACTAACACCTGCCACAGGAACGTGGATTTCAATGGTTATTTTTGAAAATTTTTTACAAATATTTAATGAGATTCAGGAGCAACATGTTGGGCTTCTAAGAACCCAGCCACACATGAGCTCCTGAGTCTGTTCTGAAGGGTTCCTTCTTTTCTCTTGCTTCAGCACAGCAAATGATGGTTTTTATTTGAGGTGGTGCCTTTTCTAGGGATAGAACCAAAAGAGGTGGTGATACCTGGCCATGGTWTCATCACCATGTCACAAGAAATACATGAGGGTAAGAGTTCATCGTGAGGCACTTGTAACACACTTAAACATCCCACTAAAGGCAGTGAAATATTTTCCTTATTGTGTGCATTGGGGTCCCTTCTTTATTTACCATGCAGAACCCCAAAGTGCTGCTGACTGCACGAGCTAACAGCTGTCTGCTGGTGCAGYTCCTGGCTCCTGCCTCCTCAGGCATCTTTTTCCTGTTTATACTTGYACATCAAATGGGCCTTTGGAAAAATCCCTGATTTTCTTTTGTTCTGTTTTCTTTGTTCTGTTTCCATGCGGTCTTTTCCCCTTTGGAGATGACATGTATGGGAAATGGCTTATTGTAGCAACAGGAGACAGAAGGCAAAAACAATTGCATCACGGGTAAAGCAAACATCAAAGCAGAGCCCAAGCCAAAGAGCTGGGAAAAATCCCGTTTCATATGGGATGTTTCGACCTGTTGAAGTCCAGCTTTGGGAGGGTTTTTTTGGCAACACAGAAAATAAAATGCAAACAGTTACCATTTTCAAAACCTTGTTTTGTTTGGTGTTCCTGTGAGCCAGCCTAGGCTAAGGACATGGTGGACCTGCTGCCTTTTCCACAWTTCCTCTGACTATGAAAATCTACCTGTGCAGCAGCTTGAACTGGAGTGAACTGTTTGAGAAAAGCAGCTCTGAAAGACTGGGAACCAGATTGGAAACAACCTTTCACTGAGTACTAATTAACTGTCTGACAGCCCACRTATAAAAATTAGAGTGCTTATTGTTGATGTTTATTTTCACTTTATAAGGAATTGCTGTAGGTAGCCAGCCTGATTAAGTGCTTTTAACAACTCCCTTCTAAAGATAATTAAATTCTGCAGTGAAATGTAAGGAATTTGGCATAAAAAAAACATTAAGCAGGCAGATATTTTAAATGAATAAACAAACATAACTCGTTCCAACACACACATTCTGCTTTCTCATGATTTACATAACGTAAATGACTTTGACAACATCTTTATATTGTTTATCTTAAAATACTGCTGAACCAAARAAATCTGCATATTGTGTTTCTGCAGCTTTAAACCTCTGACCTACTGGAGAGTTCTGCAGGCTACAGAGCAATAAAAGTTGCCACTGTGGGTGAAGAGCCCATGGCAAGGAGTAATCGCTGCTCTTAAAAGCACTGAACATGCCACATCTGAGAGTATGCACTGAGTCTGGTAAATATTTATCCAGATTTGTATGGGAATAATGAAAATCACGTGCTAAAAGTACTTCAGCTATCTTTGAGCAGCAACATCCACACTTTCAGAGTTTGAAAGCTCTCCTTTCTAACTTGTGGAAGGGGATCTGTGCTGGCACAGAACGCTGCCTTTGTGGACAGACTGACAATATAAATCAAACAAAAAGGGATATTTCTATTACTTAAGCATTTTTTCCCTTTTGTTTGATTGCTGGTCCTCTCTCTGTGGAAGGATGGCCACTGCTGGTGTTTGAACTGTTGGTGCTCAGTCACTCCTGGTGACAGTCCTGGTGACAGTCCCCTGCCACACTCAGTGCCACCGCCAGCAGTGGCTCCATTTCTGTGGCAGCGAGCAAGGAGTTATGYTTATTTTATCATTTAATAAAGTCAAACTGTGTTGTAATAGCTCTTTCTCTGATAAGGATTGCGTTTCATTGTTTTATGACACTTTGATTAGTCACTTAAGAAGTCATGATTTCTAAGAACCGGTTTTATTTTGTTGTGAGATACAGAGCATCAAATGCAGGCATGTTATGTGCATTAATTGGGAGCACGTTAAAATACTTAAAATATATCAACAGGTTTTCATGTACTGCATCTGACTGATTTCAATTATTTCAATTTATGTTAATTTGGTTAGTGTACATACTATCAACAGAAAGAAAACTCAGGGCCGATAGAGAAGTCACTGGGGAGTCATTGGAAAGTGTGAATTGCAGGGTCAGTCACGCTAAAAGGAAACCACGGCTCAAACACGCACAGAACAGCCACGGGCTGGAAAAAGGTGAAGCTTTATTTCTTGTTACACTGCTCCACCTCCTGGTGAACTGAAATGCACATACAAAGCAACAGGTAGGACGGGGAGGAAATCACTTTCAGCGGGAACATTCTCCTCATGTTCCTCCCGTGCGACACCAACGCCATCCTGCAGCACAGGCCGGGGGGGACGTGTCACCACAGAGCCTCACACGGTGACAATGCCACATTGCTGCCGGCACGGCCCGAGGCTCCGAGGGTCAGAGGGTGTGAGGGTGTGAGGGTCAGAGGCTCGGAGGGTCGGAGGGTTCGCAGCTCTGAGGGCTGAGGGGGAAGCACCGCCGCCATCGCGGGCCCGACCGGAAGAGGCGGGGCCTCTGAAGGCGGGAAAGGCGCCGACCTTCGTTGCCCCTCGTGCCTCTCCGGCAGCGCTCGGGAGCCAATCAGCGCCGAGCGGCCGTTCCCGCCTCGGCCCGGTGTCGCGTGCGGTGGTGCTGAGGGCGCGGCGGGGCGGGCGGTGCTGCGGGGCCGGGCTTTGACCGGGGTTCTGCGGGGCCGGGGGGCCTCGGGCTGGCCTGCGACAGTGGCGGCAGCTCCCGCGGGGACACAATCGTGCCGGGGCCCGGGGAAGGCGGCCTGCTGTCTGCAGCCGGGTAAGAGCGGTCCGAGGGCAGGCCGGGGCCTGGGCCGGGGGGGGTGCGCGGGTGCGACTCTGCTCGGGGTTTGGGCCCTGCAGAGTGCTCGAGGCGGGCGGGGAAGCTCGGGCCAGGCCCGCGGGGTCAGGAGGGGGACTGTGAATGGACAGAGTGGACCAGACCCGCGGGGTCAGGAGGGTGGCTGTGAGTGGACAGGGTGGGCCAGGCCCGCGGGGACAGGAGGGGTGGCTGTGAGTGGACAGGGTGGGCCAGGCCCGCGGGGGACAGGAGGGGGGCTGTGAGTGGAGAGGGTGCGCCAGGCCCGCGGGGACAGGAGGGGTGGCTGTGAGTGGACAGGGTGGGCCAGGCCCGCGGGGACAGGAAGGGTGTGAGTGGACAGGGTGGGCCAGGCCCGCGGGGACAGGAAGGGTGTGAGTGGACAGGGTGGGCCAGGCCCGCGGGGACAGGAGGGGGGCTGTGAGTGGAGAGGGTGCGCCAGGCCCGCGGGGACAGGAAAGGGGGTGTGAGCGGAGAGGGTGGACCAGGCCCGCGGGGACAGGAGGGGGGCTGTGAGCGGGGAGGGTGCGCCAGGTGTGGGCGGCACTGAGTAGGCCGCAGCGCCGCAGGTGCTCTGGTGGGCTGCGCTCTGCTCGCGAATGGCGTCTCCAAGGCCTGAGTTGGGCCTGGCTGAGGCTGCGGCTCCTGCCGTGCTCTCCAGTCTCACCGACTCAACAGCTTCGGGGTTTGTATCAACCTGTGCTGGTCGGTGCAAACCTGACTGAAAGAGCTTTCCCGACACTCCCGGTATGGCTCTGTTAGTGTGGACATCTCAGAGCTGAGAATTCTGCAGGGACGGGTGTGTTTTACTGAGCCTGTTGAAATTAAGGCAGGGCAAATGCAATAGTGCTGTTCATAATTTTTATTGGGAGAACAATAGGGAAGGAGAAGATAGACCACTAATGCTGTAGRTTGCTTGTTTTAGAAGATGACGGGAAGAGCTAGAGCCAGAGGAAGACCTCCCAGACAGGCATCTGCTCCTCCTWCTGTAGGAGATGCACCTGTAAGTTTGTTTTCTTTTTAATGGATGCAACCAGGATTTGAAATGTCATACCTACACTGCTTCCTGTTTTAATGTCAGGYAGATATGTTAGATATTACACGTGTGTATGCATGTATTCTGTTAGTTGTATAGTTATTATAACGCCGCATTAAGTTTTCAGTGACATGAAACTCTGAATTGTGGGATTGCTTGTGGCTGAAGGTTGCATTTCTTCTAGCCATGACACTTTTTAATATTATTTATTCACTATGCACTAATATTTAAAAAATATGTTTTTATAGAGTAACTGCTCAGTGTCTTGAAATATCTGAGGGGTCATAGAAAATGAGAAGTCCATAAATTTTAGTTAGGGCTTGTAAAGASTAGATTTTCATTAGCTGTTAGTTAAATGAATAATAACTTAGAAAAAAAATTTCTATGCTCCAGTATTCTTGAGTTTTAAATGTAGAGTAATAACTTTGCTACTTGGTATACGGAAAAAAAGGTTTAAAATGTTATGTAACTCTTGCACTGGAGAGTTTGACCATTCTGTCCTTAGTGAATGTTTCACTGTACTGCTGGAAGCGTGCTGTTTGTTGAGCTGTGCTAGGAAAGGCTGTTCCCCCTGTGACAGGTGCAGCAGAGTGTGCCCAGCCAGCTGCGCGGCCGCCGGCAGCCCCAGCAGCTCCAGCAGCTCCATGTCCCTCCAGCACAGGCAGAGGAGCCTGGGGGCCATGGGCACCTGCGCAGCTTTGACACTGCTCTGCAGGAGAGAAGGCCGGAAGGGCAGGCYGAAAAATTCGGCGTCCACAAGAGTAGGTGTTTCAAAAACAATACCTTTGAGATATTCTTTATATTGTATTTCTCTTGTTTCTTTTCAAAATGAGATTGCTTTCAGATCTTTCAAATCTTAGTAATAATGTAACATTTTGTGATTACCGTTAAATTTTTGTTAATGCCTTTCAAGATTGAATTGTATTATATATTTTTTATTTGTATAATATAGTACATACTGTTTATGTTAATAGCGAACAAGTTTTGTATTACTTGATTGTKATTTGTATTAGTTAACAAGTTACATGTTACTTGATTGTGATTCTTCCTCAAATTTGAAAATTCCAGGATTACARGTTTCTTCAGGACTCCAGGATTTGTCTTTAAGAGATAGGGGTGGACGTCGTAGAGATTTCCATGACCTTGGGGTGAATACTCGGCAAGCCATGGTACATGTTCAAGCRTCCAAAACTGGTATGTTTGAATTAGACTGTAGACATATAAGCAATTTGAAATGAAAACATAGATTCCTTCATTTCTGCTCTTAGTTTCCTTTAGAGAGCCAAGTAAAAAAATCTTTTGAGTGCATTAGAAAAAGATAAAAAGTTACTCCTGACACCTGAAGAGGAGCATAGGGAGTTTTCCTGACAACTGAAGGCTTTACAGAAAGATCCAGTGGGCAGAAGAATGTCTGATAACAGAATGCTATAGCTTGAAAACAATTTCTCAGAGCTGTTGAATGGCTGTAAGCTGGTAACATTTTGTAACTGTACCATGTTTGCCTCTCCTTTAAGGTTCTTCAGGAAGAATGATCAAACTGACCACCAATCACTTCCGCCTGACATCGCGCCCGCAGTGGGCTCTGTACCAGTACCACGTTGGCTACAGCCCTGAGATGGAATCGCGGCGCCTGCGCTCCGCTCTGCTCTTCCAGCACGAGGAGCACATTGGRAAGACCCATGCCTTTGATGGCTCAATATTATTCTTGCCAAAAAAATTAGAGAATAAGGTATGTTATGAGAATGCTATTTTATTTGTTACTTTGACTTGCCTTTACGATGTTTCTTTTTTCTTACTAGCTAGGGAACTGATGTCCCACAAGCAGTGTTTAGTTGGGTTGAGTATTTCAGTGTAAGCTAWTTTTTTGTGTAGAGAAATTTGGTTATAAACTTCTGATTCTGCTGCTTAATTTCTGCAGGCTAGAATCATCCCATGTACAGAAGTGGATAGTAGAGACAGTATTTCTCCTTTGGTTTCCTTTGTACTTACATCTCTTCAAAACTTCTGTATTTTAATACTTCACAAAACTGAAAGGGTGGATGAGTTGGGTGTATGTGGCCAGGTTTTGGTAGCAGGAGGGGTCAGGGTTTGGCTTGTGTTGTACACAGTAATTGCTGGCCAGCTTCACAGTGAACCCATCCGAGGCCAAAGCTGAGCCCATCAGCAAAGTTGTTGGCACCTCTGTGTATTTAAAATGCAGGGAAAAAAATCTGAGAAGAAAGGAGCACCAGAGGGAAAACACTCTGTACTGATGCTAACCCCAGCTCTCTGTGCCTCGTGCCACTCATTGCCTCACTTGGAATGACTGAGTGTAGCAGTGTTGTTCACAGAGGGGCCAGAGGAGTCCAGAGTGAAGCTGACTTTGGAAAAGGGAGGGGGGAAGATGTTTTCACTATATGTGCTAATCTTTGTCTTCTTGCTTCCCAGTACCTGAATCAGTAATTAAATATATATTAGTTGGCAATCTGTTAAGTTTATTTCCTCAAGCTGAGTCTTTTTGCTGTCATGGTAATTGGTAAGTGATCTCYCTGTCTTCACCTTGAGTTCAGCTSCTCTGGGATAGCCCCACTCTACCCCATGAGTTGTCTTCACCCAGATGAGCAGAGCCTTTCAGGTTGTAGTTTGCAGTCCTAGTAGGAGATTGAATCCACATTTCAGTTAGTTTTGAATTACTGCTTAGACTGAAAGTATACAAGTCCAGTTTGATAYTACTGGAGCAAAATCCAGATACAGCCCTGTTTGCTCTAGTTTTGTTAACCTCATTTTACTTTCTCAGGTTACTGAACTGTTTAGTAGGACTCGAAATGGGGAGGATGTGAAGATAACAGTTACATTGACTAATGAGTTGCCACCTACTTCACCTACTTGTCTGCAATTTTACAACATCATTTTTAGAAGGTTTGCTGTACAAGTTATGTCGTTACAAGTAGTCATTCTAAAAATATCTGACTTAAATTTTTCCATTTTAAGGAATAGGCTACAACATATAAGTATTATCAATGTAAAGTTTTGAGCCTTTCTGGCTACTGTTACTGTGTCTCCAACCACATCAGGCCATATTGTAATGTGCAGTTATTTGTGCATTTCTGGCTCATGTTGGTGTGAAATGAGTTCATGCTGCTGGAGGCAGTTAGTCCTATTTCTACCCTCCTTTTATGTGTATGGATTTGCCTCTTAAAGCAAATAATGGAGCAGGACATTGAACTGGCAAATTGCTTTTTTTTGGTTGTAGTCTTTCCACTTAACCATGRTACCTGRACTGTGTGGTTTGTCTGAGAYGTAGCCTGTTTGGGCTGCTACCTTYAGCTGGTTGGTGAAGGGTTGGSTTGTATGTGAACTTCTCATCATAAATAAGAATGAGAGCTTCTGGTCATTATTAAGTATCCATGACCTTTCTAAATGGAGTTTAATGAAAAGGGTTTTCATGTTTTATGTAGTCAGAGAACAATGAGTTTGTGCATAGGTATTGGACCATGCATGATGTGATAAACTGAATAATAATAATAATGCTAAACTACATCCACATTTCAATTTCTAGGCTTTTGAAGATGCTGAATTTGCAGCAGATTGGACGTAATTATTACAACCCCAGYGATCCAGTCAGCATCCCTAATCACAGGTTTGGCAAAAATACTTGAGTTTGGGAGGGGTGCTGGGCCAAGGGCTGCTGGCTGTGRGGTGGGGTCCTCATTCCCTGCCAGGATCCCTACAATGTGCCTGGTGCTTCTGGTCGACCCTGGGCCTGCTGTGCAAGTTGGCAGGCTTGAGTTTACCTGTAAAAATAGCTATTTATTTGGCTAATCTACAAGAGTTTATTTATATTTAGATAAGGATTTCTTTGTGCCTTCACTGCTCTCTGGTGTCTGTTGAAGTGGACAGGAATAAGGGGTGTGAATAAAGATGTTCTAAAGCACATGAAGATTTTGTATRTTCTCTTTTTCCAGGCTGATGGTGTGGCTGGGCTTCACAAGTTCCATCCTCCAGTATGAGGAGAACATCATGTTGTGTGCAGATGTGAGCCATAAGGTTCTTCGTGGGGAGACCGTGTTGGATACAATGCACAGCCTTCACTCCCAGGTTGGAGAGGAAAGATTCAGGGACACCTGTGCTAAAGAGCTGATTGGTCTCATTGTTCTTACAAAGTAAGTCTTTTGGACTCTTGTTTTAGAAATTTCTTTATGCTCCATGTTCTGAAGTGTGCAGTAAAGSAGTAGAAAGCATGGAATTGCTGTCATTGTCAAGCTAGCAAACTGATSAAGGTGACAGCATTTGCAAAAGCAGGAAGTACACACTGGTTTTCTTTTGGTTTTATTACAGTTCAGCTTTTGATAGAATTGAGAGCCTATTGAAAACATGAAGTTATTAGTTTTGAAAGGAGCAAAACTTTCAATTTACATGAATATTGAGATTAACTTTGTCATCCTTCAGTTTTATTTCTTTTCTATTTGAGTTTAGATTKAAACAAAAACCCATTAAATGTTTATGTAGGTACAATAACAGAACATACAGAATTGATGACATCGACTGGGATAACAATCCAAAGAGTACCTTTAGAAAATCAGATGGTTCTGAGATAAGCTTTGTGGAGTACTACAAAAAGGTATGAAAACTTCACTGTGTGTTTTATGCTTTAACTTGGAACATCCAAGCATTGTTGCAGGTTTACTTAGCATGCATGGATTTCTAATTCAGAATATTTTCAACAGAATTTTGTTTAAAGCATACTGTGTAATCTGAGATCAGTAACTAAGCTGTGCAGCATGRGTTGGTGGGAGAGATCCACCCCAGTGAGTAGTTGGTCAGGCAGAAAGGCCAGGAGGGCCACACCATGAGCAAGGAAGCATGTGGAAGGTGGAAACAGGGACAGATAATCCAAGAGGAATGCAGATACACTGTCACAGCGTGCAGAGCTGGGCTTAGGAAAGCCAGAGCCCACTCCAGATGATGCTGCCTGAAGCAAGGCACAAATGGTTTTTGTTGTCTCTTACAAGTCAATAGTTTGATGGCACCAGTAAACAGAACAGTACTTCCCTGTGTGGTTTTCTGACAAAACCAGTTCCTCTCAGATATGCTAGTTGAAAAAGGTTACTAGCTGCCTTAGGTTTTGTTTGTTTTAGAAAAAATRYTCAYTTTMKAAARTGARYATTATTATTCAGAAAACTGCTTGTTTGTTTACTCCTGTAAACTAACATACAGTCTGTATTTCTATTACAGCAATACAACATAGAAATTAGTGATTGGATGCAGCCTGTCTTGATGAGTCAGATGAAGAGGATTAGAGGGAACATACAAGGAACTGTGGCTCTGATTCCAGAGCTCTGCTCCCTWACAGGTACTGTTGCATTTTTCCATATCAAAGCATCTGTCATACCATAATGCTGATTGAAACAGGAWTGCTGGCAGTAGCCTTTTGCCAAGTTCAGGAGAATTACTTTGTATAAATGTGAGTTTAGGAATGCTTCTTGTAGCTGAAAGATAAGGTATTTAAATGGCACTGGAAAGTTCAAGGGGAGTTGATGTTGCATAGTGTTTAGGTTTGGTGTTAAACATTGGCATACTGATAACTTGTTGAAAGTTCTGGTGGTAGAGCTTCTGTTGAAAAAGACAAAATTACTAGAAATGGGTAATTTTGTAAGATACATATTTATGTATCTTTACTCTGAGATACTCACTGCTAGCAGAACCTGTCCATCTCAGCACTGTTTTGTTTTGATTTGAAAAAGTATATGAAAAGCTGCAATGCTTTGTGTGGTTTCCTCTCAAAGGCAAAAATCCAGAATTTTTTTTTCTATGCCAATGGGAATGTATGTACAAGAAGCAACTGAAAAGTTTGATTACTACTGTCACCACTCCTGTACCTGCAGGACATATATCATTAATCTGCACAACCTGCAAGTTTAATTTTCATAGKCCTTAGTCTTAACTTTGACTGAGAAGAAGGCTTTGCTGTTTGCAGGATTRACTGACAAGATGCGCAGTGATTTCAGTATGATGAAAGACTTGGCCATTCACACACGGCTGCCCCCTGAGCAAAGGCAGAGGGAGATTGGGAGGCTTCTGAACTACATCCAAAAGTATGGCACCTTAACATCCTCTRTTTCTGGCTTGTGAAAAATTTGTGTCATTAACTTCTTGCAACAAAACTTCTGAAATATTACTAGTTTTATAAAAGAAAAGTCAGCAAGAACAGATTTCTTAYGTTTTTAATTTAAATCTTGTTTTTAAACAGAGATGACAATGTTCAGAAGGAGCTCCGAAACTGGGGTTTAAGCTTTGATTATAAATCAGTGTCCTTTACAGGAAGAGTTGTTCAAGGAGAAAAGATCTTTCAATCAGGAAACATGGTAAATAAATCAACTATTAAAATCTTCTGGGTGTCTCACTGATGAAACAAGTTCTTAAGGAAGGAAATAATACTTTTTGGCTTATAAGTCAAGGATAAAGAGTGGAAATGTTATGCACCAGACTTTGTCCAAGCAGGAGATTGCAAACTTTTTTTAATTGTTCCCAAGTTCTAGTTGGAAACTCTTGAAGGCACTCCATTACAGCAGWGTCTTCCTTGCCAAACAGTCCTTCTGTCCAGATACACAGATATAGGAGACTAGAGATGTTTCTAATTACTTCCCAGTAATCAGGAAGGGGTTGTGGTGCAGGTTGTTTGGCAGTTGTTGATTTGCTTTCTTTGCTGTCTCTGCAGTTTGATTACAACCCTCAGTTTGCTGACTGGACCAAGGAGACGCGGGGCGTGCCCTTGATCCGCGCGGTGCCCGTGGACAGCTGGCTGCTCATCTACACCCGCCGCAACTACGACGTGGCCAACACCCTCCTGCAGAGCCTCTTCAAGGTCACCCCATCCATGGGCATCAGGATGAGTAAGCCAAACATGTGAGTGTCTTCAGAAAGCTGGTGGAAAACCMTYCTGTTGCCATCTTTAGGCTATTCARTGAGGAGAGGATGGGGTGTGTCACACAACCGGCTTCTGTGAGATTCTTTCATTATGCAGATTGTTCCGTTTTCTCTTGTGACTTGACTTTTCTTACTCATACTTTTCATTTTTGAGAACTTTTCTTATGCCACAACTAAGAAGTATTAGACAGTCATTGAGCAAACCCCTCTCTTAGGAATATTTTCCTGCTGACTTAGATTGGATTCTGATCTGTYCTCATTGCAAATATCTTCCCTTGAGTACCTGTGCTTGCCTTTAACTTCGAATTCCATTGTGTTTAGAAGCCTACGTTGGAGGTGATTCCTTCTAATCTTCAAAATGTGTGAATAGTGTATGTTTGTTAATAGCTATAAATGTGACATTTCATACACCTTTGATGCATAGTGAGCTTTTATATTTTTGCTGAAGCTTCAGTAGCTGTTGCTTGTTTTTCTATAAGCATTTTCTCTCTCTTTGCAGGATTGAAGTAGATGATAGAACAGAGGCGTATTTAAGGGTTTTACAGCAAAGGGTTACCCCTGACATAAACATAGTATGTATTTGAATCCATTATTTCAAATCATGTTAATCCCTGTCATTGGTGTTTAGTGGGATTTGCTCTCTACTCTGGGCTGCTGAGAATCCACTATGTACCTGCTYATCCTCCTGTGCAAACCTAAGACTCAGCATGGGTATCCTTCTGGATAAGAGCCTTTGCTTCTGAAGTACAGACACTGAAACTTTGCTGTTATTTCTTTCACTGAATATTTGAATATTTCCCTTGAGTATAAGAAGTTCTCCTRAAGAGCTCTTAAATGCTTTATAAATCTGAGAATGCAGCTTCTTACAAAGATTTTTTTTCTTTCTTCCAAGGTAGTTTGTATTCTGTCTAGTTCACGAAAGGATAAATATGATGCCATCAAGAAATACTTGTGTACAGACTGTCCTGTCCCCAGTCAGTGTGTGCTTGCTCGCACTTTGAGCAAACCACAGACAATAATGACTGTGGCAACAAAAATTGCCCTGCAAATGAACTGTAAAATGGGTGGAGAACTCTGGAGTGTTGAGATCCCAGTAAGTATTTTTTTATCAGAGGTATCCTGAAACCATAGAGCTTGTCGTGCTCCTGTTCCCTGCAGCACTAACCCATGCTGTGTGTGTGATTGCCTTGCAGCTGAAGCAGGTGATGATTGTGGGCATTGATTGTTACCATGACACTGTCTCTGGAAAGCAGTCCATTGCGGGGTTTGTCGCCAGCCTGAATCAAACTGTGACACGGTAAGATTGGAATGCCAAAGGCAAATAAAACTCCCAAACTATAATTAACCAAAATAAAACCAACAAAGCTTTCCTTTGACTGCAAAGWAGCTTGAATATGGTGGTCCATCAGGAAAATTCCGAATTGGTTTGCTGTAATTGTTAAATGTATTGTGATTTTTTTCCACTGCATCCCTTGAAGGAGTAGCCTTGTCCTTTTCCTACATTGCTTGGGAGAGGGGTCAAATGGTGAAGCAAGGGCTGGGATCAATAGGGTGACAGGTTCTTTCCCCTTTTGAGTTGACTTGTATGAAAGGCTGTTTTTGGTTGAGAGGAATTTGAAGTCATACTAAGGCACTTTTACCATGGGGGAATATTCTCACAGAACCCTAACTCTTCTTGGCTGCACTGACCCACAACACCTGTAAAGACTAGGTGGTCATGGATRTTTTAAAAACAACTTCATTGCAGTRAGCCTGGGAAATGCTTTGAAGGTCTCTTTTATTTTGTTCTTCACAGATGGTTCTCCCGCTGCGTTGTTCAGAGTCGTGGGCAAGAACTTGTGGATGGAATCAAAGCCTGTTTGCAAAGTAAGGGAAGGGCTTCTGCTCTCGTGGAGTCAGATCTAAGAACTGACAATTCATCTTCCTCAAAACACCTTCCCTGCTGCCTTGAGGGGAGGCATTACCCAACTGCACTTASATAACTACAGATTAAACACTCAGTYATAAATACTGCTGAAAATTAGTAGCACTTTGTGTAAATTTTTCATTGATTCCCACGTTTCTTTGCAATAATTAAAAACKGCTTAGCAGTGCACTGCCAAGAGTGCTTTGAGGGGCTCTGATTTTGAGCAGGGCAGTCTCTGCTGTCAGAGATGCCAGGGGAGCAGGTGTCTCACTGGCTCCTTTGTTTGTTTGGGTGCACAGGCCAGCCAGAGCTCTTCCTACTGGTAGTAGTTATGGCCCATTCCACATTACTGAAAGATTGAGGACCTTAGTTTTCCAGCTCATTGCTGTTTTTCTAGGAATAAAAATCCATTTTTATTGTGGAATGAATTGTCATTACTATAGTGGCTTTTTTTTCTTCTTCTTTAAGCTGCCCTAAGAAACTGGTCCAAGTGGAATAAGTGTTTGCCCTCTCGTATTTTTGTGTATCGTGATGGTGTTGGAGATGGACAACTCAATACTTTGGTTAATTATGAAGTGCCTCAATTTCTGGATTGCTTGAAGAGTATTGGTACTGACTACAGGTAAATCTGTTTCTATCAACCCTCTTCTTTATACTGCAAGAGAAGTAAACACTGGGATATAAAACGAGGCTATGGATAAAGACTCTGGTCTTTTCATCCTGACTGATTTTCACCTGAGCTCAAATAACTGCTTTTCTGATGATTATTTACATGTTAATGGCTTTACCAAAATGCTGTTAAGACACAATGTTTTCTACAGGAAACAATGGGGTAGAGAGTAGAAATCCAATCTGTATTTAGAAGATCCCTTTTTGGTCCATTTTCTACTCCTCAATAAAGTTAAAAGAAATTTGGATTGGTAAAAAATAGTATGAGAGTTGCACTCAACTAAAAATCTAAGATTGTGAACTGTATTTAATCTGAATCAGTAATATGTGAAATTAATGCCCTTGAACTCCAGCAAATYTGCTCCTGAAATACTCTTAGTGGAGTTTTCCAGGAGAGTTGGGTTTTTTTTCCTTTCTTTTAGTCCRAGACTTACTGTGATTGTAGTGAAGAAACGAGTGGGTGCCAGGTTCTTTGCTGAGATGGGTGGAGGACTGAAAAACCCACCCCCTGGGACTGTTGTTGATACTGTGGTTACCAGACCCGAGTGGTAAGTTACTGTGGAGGGAACACTTACTCCATTTGTCAGCAGCCTTATCATAAAGGAAATAGATCCAATACTACGTGGACTAGAGGATCAAGTAAAAAATRCCTTCCACACTTCTGTGGCTCAGGGGGCTGGAGAAAATGAGGAATATATGKGCATGTGCAGGGTGGTTATCAGGAGGAAATAGTTCAGATTGTTATGGTCTCAAGACCTGCTCCATATAAGATCATCCATGTTCCTCCAGCTCTCTCCAGCCCTTTCTGTAAAGCGTTGTCTGGTTTGCTTTCCTCTTCCAGGTACGATTTCTTTATTGTGAGCCAGACAGTGAAGAATGGCTGTGTTGCACCAACTCATTACAATGTGATTTATGACACCAGCCAGCTGAAACCAGACCACGTGCAGCGYTTAACCTACAAACTCTGCCACATGTACTACAACTGGTCGGTGAGTGTTTGCTCTGGGCAAGGCCACAGKGCATCTCTGGGCACTTCCAGCCTGCAGCAATGTAGGAACAGGTGTCCCTAAAATACCCAGGCAGCTCCAAAAAGCCTGCAAGGATGCCTTGGGTCCTGCAGTGATTTGAGAACTCAGGGGTTTATAATTACCTGATCTCTCTGAAGATTGCAGCAGTCTTTATTCTCACTAGCAAATAYTTGTTTGGAGTATTGTTCCCAACTTCTGTGGCAGAAGCAAAATTAAAAGAATTTCTTAGCTGCAGAAATCTTTGCTCCTTTATGTGGAGTTGGAACTATGTTCCTGCATTTCCCTTGAGGCCTCTGTTGCACACCAGGGTGAGCACATGGGCAGCTCGTGCCTCAGGTGTGCTTCAGCTTTGTCACTTTAGCAGTCATAAATATCAGACATGATTGAACCATGTCCCACCTTCTGCAAGGCCCAGCAATGTATGCAAACCTGGGTAAGAAGTGTAGGGAGGGGAYTGGAGTTGGGAAGTTCGGGGTTTTTTTGCATTTAGTCTTGTGTTGGGTTTATGTAAGTTATTGTCACAAATCAGCATAAACACCAGGGAATACAAATTCTGCATGTGTGCAGACTTTGGAATTCCAGGGGTCTTTGTTACAGTAGTGCATGCTTTCTTAAATTACATGAAATAATTGCCTTTTTTCTTTTTTCCCYTTTYTGCAGGGTATTATCAGAGTACCTGCTCCTTGCCAATATGCTCATAAATTGGCTTTCCTTGTYGGTCAGAGTATTCACAGAGAACCAAATCTGATGCTTTCAGACAGACTGTACTATCTTTGAAGTTGAGTTACCAGCCAAACAAGTGTAGTTCCTCTCTAGGGAATGTAGAATTGTCTGGGCTTTTAGTTTATATTTGGTTTTTTGTAAGAGATGTGCACAGGATATGTGCACTTATGCAGCTTACTTTCTTTGTACCACAGAAAAGCTTGAGATCTGCATTTTTAACAGCTTGGTAGARGTAACCATGCAAATGAGTTCTGATACTTATTTATTAATTATCAGTAAGTATCACAGTTTTTGTCATCTTCACAAAAGTTTATTGGTTGTTCTCATTTACGTTTTGGGAAGTCTTACTTCTTGCATGAAATAGAGTTATGCAGACCAAAATCAAAGCTTTTCCAGCTGGCACATTAACCCTTCTAATTTTCAAAATGCTTCAATATTGTTGATTCCTTGTTTTTGTTGGCTGTTAAAATGAGGGCAGAATTTTGTCTCCTGAACTGTCATACCTTAAGAGGAGGCAATCAGGCGTTGTTGGTTAGCAGGGCTTTGTTTTAAGGCTGCAGAGTGATGCAAAACCTCTGGAAGGGTTTGTAACAGTTGTTACTTTGCAATTCCCTCACAATGACCAGAACAACACGTCCCTTGTGCTGGTTTGAGTTGCCCTGGGAGCAGAGGGAGGGAGGTGAGGATCTGTGTGTGCCACTGTGAGATCAGAGCTGTCAGCTCCTTGGTTAGCCAGGCCAAAGGTGTGCCTGTGACTGAGCTGAGTGCAGCTGCAGCACGGGGAGCCTGACAGGGGACAGGCCTGGGGATGTGCTTCTGCATTGCAGCTTCATATTTACCACACAGAGGGAGGAAACTGCTTTAGGTGCTGCACATCCATCACTCACAGGAGCTGGGCTGATGCTCTAACCACATGCTTGTTAAATGGGAAGTCATTTCCATCAAGGACTATCGGTGCACTGACAAGGTTTGGAGTTTTTTGGTTTGTAGTTCCAAGCAATGGGAAGCAGCCCTGGTTTGTTCACACTGAGGTTTTCATTGGTAACTGTTCTGCAGTCCAGTTTGTAAAACAATAGCAGGTGCAGGGGTGGAAGTTGATTTCAGATTTTTGCAGTAGGACAGTCAGATTGMTGCACATGGAAATTTTGGATTAGTGCTGGTTTTCTTAACCAACTTGTTGTGAACTTGTTGCTTTTCTTTGTGAGATTTAAATAAAGTTGTTGCTGTACTCTTGCTCGTTTGAGCCTGTTTGCATGCATTGGTTTAAGTACTTCACCCTGGGCTTTGGGCACAGATAGGACAATTGCTGGAGTAACTTTGCAACCATTTTTTATCTCGGGGAAGCTCGTGCAGTCTTGCACAGAGGTGAGCCTTTCTTTATCCTACAGTAACTTCAGCAGGCATTGACAGTTCTGGAAAAAAGGCTGACCCAGGAAGCCAGCAGCTGATGCAGTGGATTTATGAAACATACTGCACTCTACAAAATATCAAATTATTTATTTATATAAAATATAATACACAACGATTGTACACATGCACACACCCACACAGTACTTTACCACAAATGTAGGCCAGTTATTTTCTTTAATTAAATGTTATAATCTAGCACACAATATTTTACAGTAATTTACATTGTTATCTGAAGACACAATGGGGAAGCTTTGATCATTCATTTATAAACCTTCCATAAATTACAAAAAGAAAGGCAGTCTGAAAAGTATGTATAAACAGTAAAAACAATTTACAAATGGACAAGAATTACAAAATAGTAACAGCCAATGACTGCCATCAGTGTGTAAGAYTGTTTTTCTTGCTAGGCCAATATTGCAATTCAGATTTGATTAGAGCCTGGTGCAGCCTCGTTACTGGCTGTGGCTGTGTCTGCAACAGTTTGTCCTTTTTAGACGTACTTTAGCTTGAATCTAACATCAGCAATATGAAAATGCCTCTTAACTTAGGACTGTACCTCCACAGAAAAAAACTTGGGGAGGAAGGGGGTTTGGGTGTGGAGTAGTTTTTTTTCCCAGTAGCTTAGAACAATGAACCAGGCACCCCAAAAGTGGAGCTCGTGTGGTTGAAACTGGGTGAGGTTCTGAATAACTTACACTGGCTCTGATTTCAGTGGAGTGAAAACGGTGACAAATCAATACAAAGTTCTGTTTTTGGGGGTGAGGGGAAGCAAAAACAAAAAYGTAAGCATTTAGCACAGCACTTCCAAACTCCCAGGAGTTACATCAGACATTGAATGGAGTCAGTGACAGAGTACTGGAGCTGAAACCACCGTGTGGAGGGGAGATGGAGACAGTTGAGTACACAGTACATACAAAGTATACGCTGCATATTTATTAGACAGTACAAATCATTGTGCATTAATAAGGCAAAACATCAAGGCTGATTAAACTAGGAGTTTCAAGACCATTTTTGTTATGATAATGATTGGATACGCTGGGGTGATCTCTCTGAATTAGGAATCTGAAGAGAGTTTTCTCCCCCCAYTCATGGTTAAAGGAGACTAAAGGCTGACATTTTTCCAATGGAGTTGCAGGTGTTGAGTTGACTTCAAATAAAACTATGTTCTTCTGGTCTTAATCCCACAACATTTTTTTTTATTTTTTTTAAAAAAGGTTTTGCAACAACAAATCCACTTCTTTTTTTTTTTTCTTGCTGTTTTGATTAAGCAATTCACATGATTCTACTGATGTCAGAGTTAAAATGCAAAGGTCTGGTAAAGTACTGCATAGTCATGAAAGCCCTAGTTTTGACTTAAAAAAAAAAAAAAATACACAGACTGGAAGCTTTACAAGTTGTCCAGGAGCACATGACTCATTTCACTGCACCAAGCTTTTTCAGCAGTTTCTTGCCTTTGGAAAGCAGCCCCTTTTTCTTTTTCGAGGACATATCCCTGCCTCTCCCGGGACTACCAGAACCCAKCATAGGTGACGGAGGTGACCCAGAATGGAGATGAACTGTGGGGGATGGTGCTCTCCGGGATGTACCTGTATTCTCAGGAGGAACCTAGTAGGTATATTGTTATCATTTATTSAATGTTTGAAAGCTTCAAAGCTATTAGCAGCAAGAAAGTTGCTAACATCACTTGTCCCATTACCCACTTAAGCAAAAGGGCTGGTTTCTTTCTTYTCTCTGGTTTAAAATACAGTGTGGGCTTATGGAAAATATATCAATTTAGAGAAAAAAAAATATAGACAATAAAAAGCCCACCAATAAAGCCCTGTTTTGGTTATACATTTTTAAAGGAAAAGTTGGATACACTTATTTTGCCATAAATCTGGCCACAAAAGCCACAAAACTGGCTTTGGTTTTGCATTTCAGTACTCTGATAGTACTAAAATGGACAGGGATACTTTTAGCTATAGATTTAAGAAAAATAAAAGTGTTAATTAGGACAGATTAGCAATCTATAGAAGCCAAACTCTTTCCAGAAGAAATTACTTAAAATGCTACATGATCACTTACTTTTTAATGTCCTTTAAATGCCTTTTCTTTAAAACTGGCTAGCAAACTTTATGTACAGATTAGAGAAGATGGCACACTGGCTTAAAAAAAAAAAAAGGAAAAAGAAAAAGCTAAAATGAACCTTAATTGCAATCAAAGAAAGCTTAAAGACCCTGACTGCTTGATGTGTATGCTGCAGCTATGAGGTTGTTAGATGACAGCATTCCTAAATATTTTGAACAGCTATTTTTTTTTTTTCAGTCATCAAAAGCACTTGGATGAAAATGCTAAAATTACTTATAGTCAGCCTATCCTAACTACAGTGCCCAGCTGGCAAAATGGTTACTATCAATTGAGATGATATTTTCAGAGTAGAATCCATGCTGTAGGGAGYCCTGCTAGCTTGTAGCTCAAGTTAAAACATCAGCGATTTACTGGCTTGTTGTGCAGTGAGTTAAGCAAAGGGCCTTCAAGCCTACTTTGATTTTAAATCAAGGTCTAATTCTAATGAAAAAAAAAAAAACCAAAACCAAACCAAAACAACTTGGTAAAGCACCCCAACGTACACCTGAAGATACCAGATATTGAGTCTAATGCATTCATTCATTCAGTGAGCTGCATGTTTCAGGTCGAGACTTTTATTGCATTGGTAAACCAAACAGTTGCTAATATTGCAAATGTACACTCGCTAGGAAAATCCGAGTAAATTGTGCCATAGGAAGGGATTGTTTTCAGAAGTGTTGAACAGTTGGTCTTAGGCAAACTGGGCTATAATCGATTGTGGAAAACACGTTTTAAGGCAGACAATTAAGTAGCTGGATTTGAGTGTAATGAGTTCAGAACCAACTCTACCCCTGTGAGCTACTGTCCGTATCAGCGTGCCCTCTCTGGCATTTCTGGAAGGGTTTTGGAGCTGTTGTGCTTTTCTCTGACACAGGAGCTTGGAATTTTACATCCCAGCTTGGCTAACAATGCAATATGCAGCTTTGTTTGTAGGGTAGTTAGACATCAAACTCTCCTTTCTATGTAAACATAAACATTGAGCTCGGGAAGAAATATGTTCCAAACGCTGACCTTCATCRAGTGAGGTCGAATTGACTGCCAAGGATTCCTGTTTTAAAGGATTTGTCTCCTAAGAAAGGATTGGACTTGACTAGATACAGCAAAGGCATGCAGCCTGTTCTTCTGTGGCCAAGGGTTTTGGAGACATATTTCTTTTCTTTTCCCCCACAATTAAGTTTCAAGACTTGCATTAGAGAGCCAGGTAGCTTTAATTGAGATCTCTATTGGTATCTTCAGTTGCTCACTTACGTGAAGGCTACATTGCCTTATTAAGGTGTGAAATGAACACTCTTCTTCTGTTTCCAAGCAGATGAGCAAAGAAATAAAAATATATATAAAATATATAATATATAAAAGTATTGCAGTGATGAAACAAAACCAAAAACGAGATACTCTAAACATGATTAATTCTTTCATAAAAGAGAAGTGTCTGAGCAATTAACTACCGCCAGTTGGAAGGGGAAGTCAGAAGGGTTAAAACCTCTGTCAGTCCATCAGCTGCAGTTACAGTTTGTATTTAGAGGAACACTGGTACCACTCTTTTGTGCACRAGAACTTTGGCAGTGAGAGCAGTTTAGAAGCTCTGGGAAATAACTACCACCAGGGAAGAGCTGCTTAAATTCAAATTATAATGGCAGGTACTGTAATGACTGCAATGRAACAGTCAATTTAGTTTCTCCATTTACAAATGTAACGAGCTAGCCAAGGCTAAAGTCATTTCTCCTCATGGTTTGTTTTATATATTTGAAAGATAATTTTAAATGGGCAAATGAATTTMAAAGTAATGTTAAAAGTAATGTCTAAATTATATATGAGACAAAATGAAATGGGAAATGAAAATTTAAGTTTTTCTAGGTCGGTTGCTTACCCTTTTTGCTTTTGATCGCATCGGTGTGTCATGGACGTAGCGCGAGGGTGCATCGGATAGAAAGACTTCAACATCATCAGGCACTTCTTCGAGGAAGTTGGAAGGAACCAGCCCCTTTTGGCCGTTGAGTTCACCCTGCAGGAGGTGCAAGTTTCAGGGAATGCTCTAATTCAGTCACCTGCAGGTTCCCAAGGAGCTCAGGAAATATTCTGGCCTATGTCAAAGATGAAATTCCCACCCGGGTCCCTGGGCACTCTCAGAGCTCACAGCCTTGCCCATGGTCTGTCCCTCCCCACTGCTGTGGGTAACTGGGGCTGGGGAGGGGCTCCAGCAGCTCAGAACAGTCTGGGGTGATCAAACCAAAGCCAACTCACGTAGTAAAATCCATCTTCATCAATCTCACCAAAGACGGTGATGATGTCCCCAGTGCAGAAGGTCAGCTCAGCCTGCAGGGAAGAGCARGCACAGGCAGGTGTCAGCCAAAGATCAACTTTCCTTTGTTAACAGTAAATCCATAAACATTTCACCCCACTCCTTCATGTTAAGACATTGGTGAAATCAAAGTGATGTTTGAAAGCCAAACTCTTTTTTTCCTC
This sequence comes from Malurus melanocephalus, assembly GCF_030028575.1. NCBI lineage: Eukaryota > Metazoa > Chordata > Aves > Passeriformes > Maluridae > Malurus > Malurus melanocephalus. The sequence continues at coordinate 29,350 of NW_026623852.1, read as the reverse complement.
CTTGGGGTTTTTTGCTCAGCTTTACCCTGGCACCCCTCCCACTGCAGTCCAGACACCCACAGGGCTCCCTGTGACCACCAGCCTGGACACTGAGGCCTTGAACAACCTGGACAAGCTGTTAAAGGCATCTTTACATCATTATAAAATGAAAATTACAGCCAAGGCAGAAAATCACCCAAGCTCAGCGGCACTGATTAAGAGAAAACCACAATATTCTGTGAGTGCTGCTCCCGTGCATCACTCTGGCTTAGGCTGTCGCAAAGGAGGGAGCATTTTTGGACATTGCAGAGGTTTGAAAGCACATGGACTGACAGCTTGGCATGAGCTGGGGCGCTTCTCCAAAATCACAACGTTCATATGTGCAAAAAACATCCACAGGAAACGGGAAAATAAAAACTCCCTGCTGCTTCTGACTGCGCTTTTCTCCTCATAGACTGGCTACATTCACAGATGCACACGTGTACTGCAATAGCACATGTGACATATATAACATATCAAACATATGGAACACATGTAACAGATATAACATGTGTAACATACATATATAACATACGTAACATGTAACATATGTATCGTATATAATTTATATAACTTATAATACATGTAACATATGTAACATATCACTTATATATGTAACATATATAACATATATACCATATATAACATATATAAAATATATAACATATGCAACATGTGTAACATATATAGCATATATAACACATATAACATATGTAACATAGTATATATAACACATATAACACATATAGCACATGTAAYATATGTAACATATTTAACATATCCATCCACAGGCACTGCTGGCTTTACAACGTGTTCAGCCATAAAACCTACAGAGGATTCTCCTCTGTTTTCTTGGAGCAGACCCATAAATCCGCGTGTCCAGGAGCTGTAATTCTGTCACCCACCCCTGCTCAGAGCCCTGGAGCAGCATTTGGGGTTCTGAGCACAATTGGTGCTTTTGAGCAGCATTTGGGGTTCTGAGCACAATTGGTGCTTTTGAGCAGCATTTGGGGTTCTGAGCACAATTTGTGCTTTTGAGCAGCATTTGGGGTTCTGACACAATTTGTGCTTTTGAGCAGCATTTGGGGTTCTGAGCCCACGGGGACCCGCCCTGGCCTGGCCCTACCTCCACATCCACGTTGGGAGAGCTCTCCCTGGGGTCGTAGTCGTACAGGGCCACCATCCTCCTGGTGCTCACCGGCTGCTGGCGGCCACCCCGACGGCTTCTCTCTGCTCCAGGGGATGGATGGAGGGATCAAAGTTATTGGGAAAGGACAAAGGGGGTGACTGTCCCTGACACCCCTGGCACAGCGTGCAGCAGCCATGGGGGCATTTCTCAGCACAGGATAAAAACCACGGGTACCCAAAGCTGCAAACACAGATAAAGGATGTGGAACCCTGCACGTTCCATAAATTAATATAATTAATCTGGTTCTCTTTATTCCAAGCTGCTGTGCACAGCAGACTSCAAAGCTCAGGGATCATTTTCTGTGCCCAAAAATCTTTCAGGTGAGTGAGAAAACACACCATTTTTTTTTTTAATCAGAAAAGAAAGCAACAAGTGGGATGGTGAAGCTGCAAGTCCCCATTTACAGTAAATTATATCACCAAGATTAAATATGAGTTGTATAAAGTCATCCAGAAACTGATACAGAATGAATCCCCCGGGGTACTCAACAGCTCCAAAGTTTAGATGATCTGCACAAAATCAAGAGGTGAAGTGGATCAGCCAAGTGAACAACAGCCAGAGGTGAAATGTCTGAAATCTCTTACCGATTTTCTCAATTGGTGTGTTCAAAGGAAGAAAACCTTGTTTAAGGAGCTGGTCCATCATCTCTTCATCGTCTGCTTGTATCTCAGAGACCATGTTACAYGGGATAAGGCCAATTCTTGTACAGGTTTCTCCACGGTAAAACCCATCAGCATCTTTGTCCCCATAAACCTGGACCCAAACAATGACAATATTGGTCAGGAAGGTTTCAGCATTCAGGAATGTCAGTGCAGGCCAAAGGGCTCCTAAAGCACAGATGATGACTGCAGTTTAGCTGTGGAATTATATTCATTTTGGGCTACTCTGACTTAGATTGTAAAACTGGAATTGTTACATTTATTTGAATTGTGACTTTAGACACAKAAGCAGAATTTGGACCTTTTTTTGCAAGCAGTGGAAGGCATAAAAAGTGCATTAAAAATCATCACTTTCTCCCTGAACTGAGCCAGAGGTGTATTTGATGTTTATGGAATTATTATGGCACTGTATTCAAAAGGAAACATTTGCAAAATTGTGCCAATGTRTTATGATTTTGATTCAAACAACTCCTATATGATCAAAAATGATTACTTAATACATAATATACTCAATATATGTATTCCTGCTCTGTCAGAGTCTTGTGAGAAAACATGATCTAAGGTTTAAAAAAATGCCCGAATTAAATGCACATTCTAGAAAAGGAAAAGAAGCCTTTGAACAAATTCCTTTTCTTYGGCATAAACCATGTGAGGTCAGCAAAATACTGAACAGTGTTTAACAGCACAAAAACTGAAACTGAGCTGGGCACAGACAGAGGCAGCCCGAGGCAGGGACAGGAATCTCCACAGCCCAGTTCCAGTTTTCTCTCTGAACTGGGGATGCTCAGGGGGGATTTTTCTCAGGTTCTGCTCCAGATGCTGCTGGAATCTCAGTGACCCCGAGGCTGCAGCAGCAGCTCCTTGTGCCTCGCTGCTCTCTGCCCTCTGCAGCAGCAGGGAACACTCACTGCTGCTGATTCCACAGAAATATCTGCTGCCTTTTCAATCTGAGCAGATCTGCAGCTGCAGAGAGGAGCACACAGGGATGGAGGAGGGATGGAAATTCTGACAGAACCAGCACCCAGCACCTGCAGGAGCCGCGGGTTCCTGGGCATTGCTCAATGCTCTGCACCCAACAGACACCAAAGGAGCACAAAACCTGAGCTAGGATTAATCCAGAGTGTGCTGGGAGTGCTCAGCACTCGGAAACTGCAGCAGCTCTGGTCTGTACAAGATACAACACTCAGCATTTCTGTGATCCTGACAGCAAAAACATCCCCTCTGGAGCAGCTTTTCCTGCAGGGTTTGTGGCAATGGACAGAGGGAATTTCAGACTCACTACCTGGGCTTAACCTAATCTTTAATGAAGTCTGGCCCTAACTATTTACAGCAGCTCTGAGATTTTTGCCCATTTGGTAATTATGTGTAAGCCATTTACAGGAGATATTAAATTGCAGATCCAGTGAGATTTACAGCCTCAACCTCTGAAGGGAAAAACCCCTGGGATTCTGCTCACACAGGGTTCAAAATTGTCATTATTTTCCTTTGGTTTCAGAGCTCACCTTAATGATCTGTCCCTCTTTAAATGGCAGCTCCTCTTCAGCAGCATCAGGGTTTGGGGACATGGTCAGCGGATCGTAGTCAAAGAGTGCAACAAAGATTCGAGTAGAAATATCTTCTGTGCCAGGATCTGTTTCAGATTCTTCATAAATATCTGGAGAAAGATGGTCRTGACCACCGTAGCCATCTGTGAAATTCAGGAAAGAACAATTCAGTAACACAAGTTGGCCTCATCGTCCAACTACCCCAGTGAATATCTGGAACATGTTTGGCATTTCAGTGACAAAACCCCAAACCTCAATCCCCATTTTTACATCCCTTATTTACACAGCCCCTGAGAGCTGCCTTTCACTGCTTCCTTCACCTCAGGGCAATGCTCACTGCTCACAAACTAAAGCYCAGATCAGGGACAGGAACCAGAGCAACCTCACATCCTCATGGAGGAAATGTCCATGAAGAGCTCACAAAACTCTTTCTGCATTTGTTTTCCATGCATTTCCCAATTTTCAGGGGGAACGTTTCTCATTTGCCATTTTCAGTGCAAGTTTGAACAGATAYGGATTTGTCTGCAGTGTCTTGATTCCATTMCCTTTTCTGCACTACTTTTTGGATYTCCTGGAAGTCACCAGCATAATCATTAAACCAGAATAGAGATTACTGTCAGGAATATCAAATCTAGTAAATATATACAAATTCTACAAACTTATTGCATTAAACAGTTTCCACTTCCCCTGCTTAATTCCAAAAAGCAGTCAAGAGAACRGAAAGTGAATGCCAGATGATGAATGAAGGATGCACTGCTGAAAGGATGGTGAATGGCTGCACTCATTTCCCTGAGCACAGGGWAACTGCCAGCAGGTTCCTTTAGGTGAGATCTAACAGCATCCCAGCTTAACTGAGCTGAAAAAAGCTCCAAATGCCACTAAATGTAATGAAAAGACCCCCAAAATGTTGATGACTGCTAAGCCAAGCCCTGGAAAGCCCCAGCACACCCATTTATTTGGAGGTGTTTTCAGCCCATTTCCCCCACTCAAACTAAGAGCAGCCTGCTCAACTCAAGCATCTCCTGTTCCATTTTTAAGGATTTCCTTCCCATTTCTGAGGCTGCAAAGAACAGAAATGCACCAATCTGTCCAACTAACCCATGGAAGGGACCAACACTGGCCGAGACCTTTGTGGCACTGCACTGCCATGGGAGGACCTTCGCCCCACGTGCTCCACCCTGTCAGGCCGTCCTGCCGAGGCTGGGTTACCTAAAAGCTAAAAAAACAACAGAAAAAACAGATTTGTAACATCCACACACAGCAATGTCGTGGTTACACGGCCGGACATCGATGGGGTTAATCACATTGGGAAGCACAAGCTCTAAAGGCAACTAAACTTAGCTTTTAACTGAAAGGTTAGCTGAAAGGGAACTCTGCTGCCTGGCAAACCTGCAAAGGAGAAAAATGGTTCCCTGATTGATGGCAGAGTTTGGTAACCAGCAGTCACACACCAGAACGAAAAGAAAAAAAAAGAATAATTGCTGCAATATTCTTTTGCCTTTGTCGTTGCTGCTAAAGTGGCGCTTTGGTGTCCTGGAGAGCTGCCCACAAACGGGTCCGGCCACGGAGACGCCTCTGGGTGCCCTCGGGCACGGGGCAGCTCCTCCAGCCTCGGGGGCTCTGAGTGCCAGGCGAAGGGCTCAGTGTCCGGGGCTCAGTGTCCGAGGGGTCAGTGGCAGGAGCAGGTGGGCACAGACACTTCACTGCTGGCGTTGGTCACCAACGGTGCCACCCGGGCACTAAAGGTGCTACCAAGGGCTCTCCAGAGCTTATCCTGCACCACTGAGGGCTCTCCAAAGTTTATGCTGCACCCCCGAGGGCTCTCCAGAGTTCATCCTGCACCCCTGAGGGCTCTCAGAGTTTCTCTTGTGCCCCCGAGGGCTCTCCAGTTTATCCTGCAGCGTGGAGATGACACAGCTCGGGCACCAGCTCTGATGGCATCACTGCAGCCTGGCTGGGAGCTCCAGGGCAGAACTGATCTCTGCTCTCACAGAATCCATCGGGATGGAGATCCCAGCCCGAGAGGAAAAAGAACAAAGAGCCCGTGGAGCTGACACAGCTGTGCCCACGGAGACTGGGGCACGGCCCCGGCACAGAAATGGGAACGGCAGCAGAGACTCAAAA
>NW_026623852.1:14049-23390 GCF_030028575.1 Malurus melanocephalus | reverse complement strand
TGCCTGCATCCTCCTGCAGAGATGCAGTCTGCAACTCCAAAGGCAAGAAGAGATGGGCTAAAAAGGACGGCAAAGTGGTGAGAGCGCAGAGATAAGGCAGAAAATGAAAATATGAGGAAGCTGTGACTCCATAAATCTGGGTCACTGTCACACTGGGGGGAGGATCTTGGTTCTTGTCTTGAGATGTTCCATGATAAAGAGCATATCCTGAAAATTCTGGGAATGAGATGAATAAAAAAACAACACGGTGAAATGAATTCCTTGACAATAACTTAAAAAAAAAGAAAAAGTTAAAAAGACGATGAAACATTTGTCCAGTTAAAAATATGGCTTTTTTTTTTTTAAGCGACATTCAGATGAGCAAAATAAAGAAAAGCAACCTTTTGGAAAAATTATAGTTCAGCTAACCCTTAATTAAAATTTAGATTCAGTTGTCCTTTAATAAAAGCAGCCATTATTGTAACTTGTTCTGGGGGAAAATCATTGTAAAGCAAATTAATCTGATTTCAGCATGGCACAAAAGAGAACTATAAACAAAAACGCAGAGTCATAAACTAAAAATGAATGGGAAAGAAAAAAAACGGGGGAAAATGTAGCAGATGGGTCCAAAGATGGACTTTAAAAATCAATTTGGGAGCAAAAATGAAAAAAAAAGAAAGAAAAAAAGGAACAAAAACTAAAGAGAGTAAAGGAAGCAGACGGATTTGGCAAGCAGATGCTAGAAGGAAGTTTTCACACACCAGAGACTCTTGCGGGTCTGTGTGGGTTGGCCGTGGCCGGCGCAGTGCCCGCGGCTCTGCTGCTCTGGGGCCGTTCCTGCAGCCTCCCTGGCGCTGCTGGCCGGAGCAGCGCTCTGTCCAGGGCTGCCTGTGCGGTTTGTGGGGTGCCAGCCTGCCCTGCTGGCACTGGGGCAGGGCACAGCAGGGGCTCAGCTCCCCGAAATCCTCCTCCACGCTGCTCTGGCGGGTCAGGGCTCTGCGGCGCGCGGGCAGCGGGCGGATGCTCCTCCGGCAGGAGCAGGGCTGGGGCTGGTGACAGCAGCCACACTCTGGGGCCGTGTCCCAGCCCTGCCTGCAGATGAACCTGGACTCTTCCTCCTCGCTGCCGCAGTCCAGCCCGCTGTCCGGGCTGCGGGACAGGGACCTGCTGAACCTGCTGCCCTTCTCATCCGCCACAAACTCCTCCAGGCTGCACGTCCTGGCCTTGGCCGGGTACCACGGGCTCTGCTGCTCCTGATGGYAGGGCCGGGGGGCTCGGCCCATTCGGGGGTTCTTTTTGTAGGGCATACCTAAACCCTGCTTGTACAGCAGCTCCGAGTAGTCTCCGTCCTCTTCTGCCACTTCGGGGATRCTGAAAAGCCTTTTACTGTGGTGTGTCTGCTGGGAAAAGTCAGGCTGCTCCCAAAAAGTGGCGTCAGTGCTCCTATTCTTATCGTACTCCTTAAGATTATGTCATGTTAAAAACCAGACAGGGAACCAACAGTGTGTGACGAAAATAAAATGGGAAGGAAAAAGGAGAAGAAAAGAAAAATAAAGACAAAATTAGTTTTAGAGCAATGGCAAACGTAAGACATGCAGCTTATACAGTGAAAAGGATGTCATGCTTTGAATGAGAATCTGTGAAAAATAAAGAGGTGATTAAAAGTTGGATGGATGTCAGATACAACAAGAGAGGTCAGCACGAACAGCTGAGGGATGCTCTTGGCAGGAGCAAACCCATGCACTGGAAACAGAGGAATGAAAGCCCACAGAGGTTCCAGCAGGGCCTTAATGAATGAGAATCATTAGAACACCTTCCCTGCCCATGCCAAAGTGCCATTTCATCTTCTCTGGAACCAGAGCCCAAGGCTGAGCATGACAACTCTGCCCTCAAAAGCATCYTTGCTTTGCATCTGTTACAGCATCCTGCACGAGCAGCAAATATCTTCAGCCTCCGACAGAGGAGAGCTGTGCCACACTCAGCATTAAAGSAATTCTGCTTTCCTTTCTACAATTCCAAAGAATTTGTGCCATTTGTAAAGCCTGGCTTCACAGGAAGAGCCCTGGAAGCAGGGGCTGCTCTCTGATGTCACTTGGTTTGTCACCAAATCTCTCACCATAACCTTGGACCTGCTTCACAAACCCAGAGTTTGACAATCTGTAGCAGAAATAGRAATCTCTGTTTATGCCAGAAGCAGGTGAAAACCATCCCAGCCTGGGTGAAAGCAGCATTCTGGCCATGCCAGGTRCATTCTGCAGTTTTGCTGTTCCACAAACCCAGGCTGGTGTGACAGAGGATCCCACAGGAGAGTCTCTGCTGCTCTGAGAAGGGAGCACGAGGTGCTGGTTGTGCCTCAGTTTATCGATTCTGCCCACRGAGATCATCTCTGCTCGTGCTTAATGCCCAGATCAGGGACATCCCTGGGCTCAAAGCACCCGAAATACCAACGGGATCATCTCCAGATTGCAGCAGTATCCCTTTKGAGCATTCTAAACTTAGCCAGGGTTTGGCCCCTTTCAGGCACAGGGACCTTTCTGAGTTACTTCATGACTATTTCACCTATTTTCACTTGTTTTAAAAATGTGTATCCCACTTGTTAAACTCGGGACAAACTGCCACAGAAGTGGGTGAAGATCAGTAAGGATGAACAATCATAAATTTGAGATTGCTGTACCAAGAGAAGCCTGCAAACCTTGACAGGCCCAAAATACCTGTAGGTAATAAATACCCCAATAAAGGTTCTGGAACCTTCTCGCTATCAACTCTGGCAATACCAATTTAAATCCAAGAAGTAAATGTACCTTCTGATGAACAAAGAACCAGAACAGTCCAGGATTAATTCTGYTTCCCAGAGGAAAGGGACAGAAGCAGCATGCAGAAGGATTTCAGTTTCAGCCTCTGGTAGTGCAGTAACAGAATCATTTCTTCTTTTGAAAAGGTACCAGACAGTTTAGAATAAAAGCACTGAATGTACAGCACATGAAAGCAGTTACAAGAATGGGGAGAACTCTTTCATGCATGAGAAAATAGTATCGATTTCAGTTAAATAACATCTACTGAAAAAGAAATGGACCTGTGGGTTTGTGCTTTCTAAGAAAACACTGTCTGTGTAATTACTGCACACATAAAGATGCAAATACAATTTACATGTACAAATATAATATGGGAAATATATATTCAGTACTGGGTGTGTTTAGTATTGTACATATCCTACTCTCTCTGGTGATTCCCTAATAATCAGACCACGGGAATTCTGATAAAGCATTGATCAAACAAAACTGAAACAACTCCCTTTCTTGGGAGAACCCTTTAAAGCCTGTGGAAGGGATGGGATTAGCACTGGGTACATGGACAAATCACTCAGACATTGAAAATATCCGTTGTTTTGTAAGATTTTATAAATCTCCTTGCTCAGAAACAACTCRTTTTTGGGGCAGCACATGCAGTATCTTCACACAGACAGGGGGAAGGTCCCCAGATGTAGAACAGAAACTGCAACAATTACATAGAGGAGAAGAGTCCATCGGTTCACAGTTCAGCTCTCAGATAATGAGAACAATGACGCAATAAATGCATTGAAGTGGTCAGTTCTATCTCAGTGGGACGGGGAGGGTTGTAATGGTCTGCAGAGCCCATAACTGATGTACACCTATCCCATAACCCAAATGGAGCCCCCCAGCAGCCCCAGAGCAGCCCCAGAGCAGCCCCAGAGCAGCCCCTGCAGCCCCTCTCACCTTGAGTGTCCCGTGTGAGCCCAGGCTCAGGCGGCGCCTCCCGCCCTCCTCCAGCTGCATCTCGGAGTAGAGCTCCTCCTCATCCTCCTCCAGGATGTCAGACAGGTCCGAGCCCCGGCTGCTCTCTGTCTGGTACTCATCCCCGTGGCAGTAGTGAGCCTGAGGAGCCACACACACACACCCTGAGTGCCTGCCAAGCTGATAATCCCGGCCTAACCCAGCCTGGGATGGCACAATGGACCCACACAGCAGTTACATCACTGCCCTGGGCTCTGCTCTGCTCCACTCATCCTGTACCAATCTGGCTTTGCCCACCCATGATCATAGCTCAAGAAATCCAATCTCAATCCCAGGTGATCCAAAAAGGGAGATACAAATATCTCCATTCACAGCACCAAATCTAGTTCTAGTCTTGATTAAATTCCCTTATTRAAGAGGTCCTTCATGCATCAATGGACTTGCTGACCAAATTGTGGAAGCCTCAGGATAATTCACATATCATCTGTTCTTCACAGCTGTCTGTTACATCACATTACCATTTTAAAAGGATCAGYATTTCATTCTTGCAGGATGTCACCACCATTGTGTGCTGCAGTTAGAGGATGGCTCAGGACTGCAGAGGAAGGGATGGCATTGCTGAGACCTTCCAACACAGGAGGGCAGATCTGTCACTGAAGCTTTTTCAGCTATGCCAAGAGCTATGAAAATACCTCTTCTCTAGAACTGACATCTCCCCTAAAAGCAATGTAATAAACGCTGTGGTATTTGTTTTCAGTGGGGTCAGATGGAAGCTGTGCTGTTGTGCACAGTTATTTTAGCAGAGTTTCCACTCCCAGCTGCACACAGTGCCCACGCTGCTGTCACCAGCACTGCTGTGACTCTCGGGGTCACCCAGACACAGCTCAGGCTCTCAGAACCCTCACTGCCCCTTCAACAGAGGGCACATAACAAATGCAGGCTCTCACCTGCTTGCCCAGCTCCGAGCCCTTCAGGAAATCGTCCACCGAGGCGCCCCTGCGCTTCACCCTGGGCGAGTCGTACCCATCCTCCTCCTCGTCTGAGTTGTACTGGGCTGAGCTCCTCTCGCTGAAAACGCTCCTCCTCTCCATCTGCAAAAGCAACAGAGCCAGGGAGTGTCAGCAGGCTGGCTGTGCACCCAGGGGTGGGATGGAAGGTGAACACTCAGCACACAATGTTTAAATCACCCTCGGTTAAAGCACTGCTGCCCTCCCCTCGCAGGGTTTCTCTAGAGGTGTTTGCTGTAGCATTGCCCTCGCTCACAAACAATCACTGATTCTGTGTGACCATCACTGAGCTGCCCATTCTCCTCCAGGACCACTGGCCAGAGCTCCCAGAGGCCGCCAACAGCCTGAATTTTAGCACCCTGCTCCTCTCAGACTATGGATCTCCCAGAGGCTGCCAAGAGCCTGAATTTTAGCACCCTGCTCCTCTCAGACTATGGATCTTCAGAGTCTATCAATGATTACCTGCTCCTTACGGCACACGACAGAAAAATCCGTGCTGGGAAATGTCACAAGGAACAAAAGCAGCCCAAAAGCCCTAAGGAGAAGCTCCTTACCCTGTTGCTCTCTGCCACTCTCTGTGCAGCCTCTCTGGCCATGGCTTTTGCGACGGTGTGGGGGACAGGCGTGCCTTGAGGCTGGGGCAGGATCCTGTTGGGGGACGGGGATCTCCTGCCCTGGTGGGGGCCGTGGAAATTGGGGGGCTCCAGCATGTGTCCGTGCACGGGGGACACCGAGCGAGTCTGCTCCCACGACTCATCCCTCTTCCCATGGGGGCCCAAGTGTTCTTCTTTGGTTTGGGGGGCTCCGGCACTTGCAAATGGCTTGGGTTTGGGAGCAGTGCGGGGCTGGGGGGGTGGAGGCACCAGGAGGTCCAAGGGGATGGCAGCGGCAGCAGAGTCCAGGGACTCCCCCTGCAGCGACAGCGTCCGCACGGTCACGTCCCGCGCCTCCAGGCTCCGCAGCCGCAGCAGCTCCAGGGGAACGGTGTCTGCCGAGGGGAACGGCACCTCTGCCACCTGGGGGGACACAGGGACACCAGTGAGAGAGAGCCACCCACCACCCTGCCCTCAGTGCCACCTGCGGGACACAGGGACACCAGTGAGAGAGAGCCACCCACCACCCTGCCCTCAGTGCCACCTCTGCCACCTGGGGAGAGAGGGACAGGGGTGAGACACGGCCATCCTGCCTGCCCTGAGTGTCACCCTGCCCTGAGTGACACCTCTGCCACCTGGGGAGAGAGGGACAGGGGTGAGACATGGCCATCCTGCCTGCCCTCAGTGTCACCCTGCCCTGAGTGACACCTCTGTCACCTGGGGAGAGAGGGACAGGGGTGAGACACTGTGACCCCCTCCCTGCCACCTGTGGGACACTGCCATCCTGCCCTCAGTGCCACCTCTGCCACCTGCGGGCACACAGGGACACAATGAGACAGAGCCACCCACCACCCTGCCCTCAGTGTCACCGAAATGCTGTCCCCACAGAGATGCTGTCCCCACAGAGACACTGTCCCCAGCTCAGGCTGGGCTCCTGAGCTGCCCCAGGGCTCTCCCCACCCCGACTCTGGCCACCCCAGCCCTCCCCAGCCCTGGGCTGAACTCACCCTCTGCCCTTTGGCGTAGACCCCGTAACCCGTGACGGTGGCACCGTGGGACGTCCCCGTGGCCGTCAGAGTCGGGGGCTTCCAGGACACCTGGACAGTTCCTGGCGTGGCCCCAGCCCGGACAGCAACGTCCTGGGGTGGAGCAGGGGGACCTGGGGAAGAGGGGACGGTCACTGTGGGGCCCAGAGCAGGAGCACAGAGGGCTCAAACTCCAGCACTTTCCAGCAGGAGGATGTTAAAGGACACCTGGTCTTTTCTCTGGATCCAAAACCCCACCCACCCACATCCCCAGGCATTTAGAGCACACCAAAACCTCCTCAATTAAAAGGCATTGCCCTCTATAAATAGCTCTGCTTTGGCCACAAAGCCCAAATATCACCTACCCCTCATTTCCCCAAACCAAACAATCCCCAGGGAGTGCTCCTCAACCTTCACAGGTTCCATACACTGCAGTGCCCGAGGCTCAGCACGCTTTCTATTCCCCCATCACTAAAGGGGAAATTATTCCCAATGATTTCTGATGGTCTTGGTCATCAACATAAATGTTCATTCTGGAATTCTGCTGCACTTTGCTCCTCATAGGTTTTTTTTTACATAAATTAGCTCCAAAAACCCTCAACAGTCCCACTGGTCCTGATCCTGCATTTATTTCCATTTTTAGAACAGTCAGCCCAGGAGAGAACTACTCCTGTTTGAATTTAAGCAATTCCACAGCTCTGAGGAATCGAGATGAGGAGTTCARTGCATGACAACGATGGTAACTCCAAATTCATCCATCCCTTCCYTTGGTTCTGGTAATTCTGAAATGCAGGGATCAGCCTCTCACTGCCTCAGTGCTGCTTTGGTTCTGCTACACAGCAGGGAAAAGCTGGCATTTCTGTAAAAATGCTCTCTGAAATTCTGTGTCCTCTGGATCCCAAAGCCGAGGCTGTGAAATGCTGGCATTTCTGTAAAAATGCTCTCTGAAATGCAGAGATTCTGTGTCCTCTGGATCCCAAATCCTGTTCCCTGCACTCCAGGAACAGCCCAGGCCCTGCTCAGCACAATCCCAGCTAGAACAGACCCAGCATGGCTGAGAAAACCCTCMCTCCAAAGGCCTTTCCTGAACAGCAGAGTGGAAATGAGTTCAAAGCAGTCCCCCAGGACATTGCCAGGTTTGAAATGCAGATTCCAYAGCAGCACCACCACTTGTGCCACTGAAAGAGCTCCAGACAAAAGGGTGAACTGTGAGCTGAGGACAATTCACTGCAGCTGAAGAGACAGAGACACTCCCTCTGCTCTGGTTCCAACATTACCTCAATGTTCTGAAATAATGGGAAATGACTGGCAGCACTTACCAACACAGCCAGGTGGGAAAAAAACTCAGACTTTCCAAAACACAAAGAATTTGTGGACTTTGCAAATTGAATTTGTACGATGTGATTACCACTTCACGACCAAAATGCACTTAAATCCCCCAAATGAATCTGGGAAAGTTAAATTATTTTATCCAGCATTTTCAGAGAAATTTAACCAAAGACTTTTGGGGTAGGGAGGAAAGTATCAAACCTGCCGGCAATGTAGAAAATTCCACAAAGGCTTCCTTTTTTTCTCGCTGCTCCARGGGAAGCTGCCAGGGCATCTGATGGGGTTTTGCCATGACCTTCACCTTGTAGGCCATGTTGGGCTTCAAATTAAAAAAATGGTACTTGTAGCTAGCAGCCTTGACAATGTCAAACTCCTCCTCGTTCAGAAAGATGACATGGCTGTAATTACTGTTGGTGGGGAGCCAGGAGAGCTCAGCAGAGATCTGGGTGATGTTGTCCACTCGGAGGTTGGAGGGGGCCACGATGACGTCCTTGCCCACCAAGAGAGTGCACTGCAGCTCGTCCGAGTTGCCCTTGTTGGTGATGCTCTGGATGGAGATGCGGTAGGTGCAGGCGGAGATGTTGAGTTTCTCGATGAGAGCCTTGGTCCTGCTGCCCAGGGCGACGTTCATGCGGATCTCYTTGTCCACCAGCACGTTGTAGCTGCTGACGGTTCCCCAGCCGGGGGGCACGACCGGCGGCTCCCAGCCCACAATGACACTTTTGGCTAGTTGTTTGATAAGGGTGATTTTTCTGGGATAAGGCACAATGTCTTCTCCAATCTCGTCAATGTTCACGTCCAGAGTCCCCGCGCCGTTGCTGATGACGCCGGAGTCGATGTGGCTCGGAGGGCTGATCTCCAGCAGATCTCCTTCCAGAGCGGGACCCGAGCGGTTGATGAGATTCTGATCCTGTTCGCTGCTCAGTGTGCTTGATAACCGGCTCTCGTTGTCTTGAACAAAATCCACAAAGTTGGAAGGGACCAATCCTCTCTGACCATCCAGAAGTTCTCCTGGTGGGAAAAAGCAGAGCTGTAAAAACCCCTGAAGGACAATTCCTTTTCCATGTCAGTTCAGGTGAGGGGCAAGCACGAGGGACAATGCACACAAACAACATTCCCAGCACAAGAGCACCAAGGCTCGGCGAGGGAAACACCACAACTGCCACCGAGCTTTCCTGTCAACTTAAATCTTGCCAGCAGGAAAAGCTGACACCATAAAATATTTTATAATTAGCTTTGCCTGCAAGGAGCCGCTCTGCTGCTGCAGAAACTCTTTTAATTAACACAACGATGATAAAGCTAATTTTAGCAACCGACTTAGGAGCAGACGAAGGAAAGAATTTGGAGCGYGCTTGACAGACGAACTGATTTCAATCTGCATGAATTAGCATGAATTGATGGATTAAGGACAGGATACCTTCGTAGAAGCCATCTTCRTCCATGTCCCCGTACACATAGAGGTACTTTCCTGCCGTGAGAGGGAGCTCAGCCTCCGGGTTTTCGTTTGGTCCATCGAAGGGGTTGTAGCTGTGGGGGACAGGATCTGCTCAGAACCGGGATTACAATTCCCTGTCGGGATTTGTGCTGCCCTGAGGCACAGCGGGGATGGGCTGGGTCTGTCTGTGCCCGCGGGGTTACACACGTGATATTACACAC
>NW_026623852.1:8252-13726 GCF_030028575.1 Malurus melanocephalus | reverse complement strand
TGTTCCACACACGATGGACACACCGTGCCCATGATGTTCCACCCTGCCCTGCCCCTCACGCTGCCCTCAAACCACCTCCTTTCCTCACTGTTCACTCAGACACTTCCCACTCAGCTCTCCTGAAATACACTGCCCAAAATTCCCTTTATTTTTCTCGGTTGTGGGATCATTTTCCAGTCACTGTGTTCAATTTGGTTTTTATGTTTTATGTTCCTTTTACACCATTTTAATAAACTTCCACAAACACAAGGTAAAAGAAGACAAAAACAGTGAGCTGCAGATAAGAAAAGCTACTGAGAGATAAAACATACTTTTAAAGCACTCAAATCTGTATCCGTCCTGAAAAAAAATTGTTAGTCACTGAAATTTTTATCATGACAGTGCTCTACAGCTGAAATTTTAACGTGCAAAGCAGTGATGRAATTCTCATCTTTTCTCGCTTGAAATAGTAATTTATAAGAACAGATTGAGATATCCTCTGCCAGGCAGGAGGCACCCATTTAACCTGGTTTGTGCACTGAGGATGGAAATGCAGCAGGGCTGAGCCAGGCTGTGCTCTGCACGCTCTGCCAGCCCAGCACGAGGGCAAACAGCACACACAGAAAGGGAATCCATCCCAAAATCAGCTCTGACAGGAATTCTGTGAGTGAACACAGCCAGACATGATGGATATTCCAGCTGTGAACAGTACCTGGAACGGGATGGTGCTTTACCTGTAACGGGCAATGCAAAGATGGACTTTCCCAGAATATCTCTGCTTTGAGGTATTGGAATTCTGATCATTATCCATCTGCAAAGAGCGGAAAAGAGAAGGAGATTTCAAAAGAGGGTGTAGGAACAGTTCTGCTGACAGGTGACATAAATCAGTGAACACACAAGAGCAAGGGAAAAGAAATCAAATTCTAGCATGAAACACAACTGGCTAATTTCACTGATAGCAGCAGATTCCAGGGGCTGATTTAGAACTGGCACAAATGCCAACTTCCAAACACTTGGAAACAATGAATATCACACAAAATATCCCCCTGCCAACCCAACCCAACCAACAAAATCCAACCAAATCCAACCCAATCCAATCCAACCCAACCCAACCCAACCCAACCAAATCCAACCAAATCCAACCCAACCCAATCCAATCTAATCCAACCAAATCCAACCCAACCCAATCCAGCATCAGCAGCTGCTGAACTCCACCCTTTCCACTAACACAGGACCAACAATGGTTATTCTTGAACAACCACTTTTGAATAGGAACAACCAGGGCAGTTGCAAATTCATTTTTTGCAGAGTGTCACTAATTTATTTATTTATTTATTTCAGCCTTCCCAGCATTATGCTCCATTTTCAGATTTTATTCACACGATCCCCCTTGGGTCTGGATATCTCTAAAAAGGAATGGAGCTTAATTTCTGTGAGCTTGCATAATGTAAGTGTGTATCACATAATTACACTCTAGAAGGCACAAAACGTACAATTCTGCAAAGGAGGGCCTGACATTCTCAGTGAGAGATAACTCAGAAATAATAGAAAGAGGGAATTAAATTTGACGTGTGCTTCTTCTGTTCCTTGCTGTTAGTTCTGCTTCCCTAAGTCTCCGTGCTAAGCTGCTTTTTCTGTGGCCTCTTCAAAARGCACTGAATGTTTCCACTTTTCAGTAATGCTGCTACACAAATATACACAAATATTTCTGCTGGATAATCCCAGATATGCCCATGGAATTCCCACTATACAAGAACTTAATATTTTGTTGAATATCCTCAGGCTTGTGATCCATTTAGAAACATTTTGATTCCATCAACTTTCACAGGTTCAGTTGCAATGAATGTTAAATACAGAAAATATGCACAGAGGTGCAATTTATTTACTCCTGTAAAGATTAAGAAAGGATTTCTTAAAGGAGGAGGTAAAGATCTTTTTGATCTGTAGATCATCTCCTCGTGGCTATCTGTCCTTATAAACCAGGCAGTTTAAGAGAAAATAATTCTCTTCATCAAAACTTTCAAAATTTGTTCTGTGCCTTTGTACATTTAACATTTGTCCAAATATTAAAGATCAACTTATTTTGGCACCTTTGAAAAGCTCTTCTGAGCTTCCCCATGGATTTCCACCTGAATTCCACTGAAAAGCAGAAAAGAAGCGAAAGGAGGAACGGAACCTTTGGAAAGTGTGATTAAAAACAAGAAGTGGAGCTGAATGACCTTATTGACACTTTCAGCTCGGTGTTCCAGGCTCAGAACCCTTCAGGTGAGCACTGGGGGCTGTTAGAGGGGGTGCCTGCCCTGCTGAAGGGGGATTCAACATCACAAAAACCACACAAACACCAGCCCTGTAAAATGTCCCTGCTTTGCTGTCCAGCATCAGGCACTGCCAGGGATTGCTGCTCCTTGTGCCCAAATGTCCCCTTTGGGAGGCAGAGGAAGCCCTGRGGAGCTGCCAGGACAGCCCCACCCCACAGAAATGTGGGTTTGCCCCTCAGGCAGAGGCACCAGAGAGCTCTGAAAGCACCACAGGGCTCAGAGGCTGCAGCTCCTCACACCCCCAAATCTCACCCTGTGTGACAAGGACATCAATGCAGCTTCTGTGAAAATATCACCTGAATTCTCACCAATCAGCTTCTCAAATTTCCTCAGAAAACGAGAACATTCATGTTTGACTTTTTAGAAGCACGTGGATCAACCTGCCTCAGCCCACTGGAGCAGAGAAGCCTCTGCCCTAAAACACATTTTCAGTAAAAAATGCAAAAAGACTCACGTCTGAATCAAATCTGCATCTTGGGGTACCAGATCTTGACTTGGACAGGAATGTAGGTTTGACAGACAGTTGTTCTGGTTTGTCTCCAGAGATTTGAAGGGGTCGGATGAACTCTGAAATCACACAGCGACTTCCAGAGGGGCTTTCGTGACCTGGCAGGGACAAAACACCAGAATCAGGAAKGGTTCTGCAGCAGGAACACTGCCAGCACACAGCAGAGATGGGTTCCTCCCCTGTWCAAAATCAGTCAGGAAGGAGACATGGGGCAGACTGCAGAGCAGAAATCAGCTCAGCTGCCAGCTCCCAGCCTGGTAAAATGCCTAAACCAAAAATACAGAGCAAAAGACAGCAGGGAAGGGGAAGGGGTCTCAATTCACAGAATTCCAAGGTGAAGCTTCCCCCGAAGCTGCTGCTCCAGCCTTGGTTTCTTTGGGGGCTCTGTCACACCCTGGGAGGAGAATCAAATTCATYCATTTGTCTCCTAACGAAGAGACTGAATGCTAATGACTCAGTTGGCAGGAGTTCATTTGGAAATGAAGTTGTTGGACTTTTGGCAGCAGAAGTGCCACGAGCACCTGCTYCGTGTTCCTTGAGAGCTCCTCAGTGACACCAGCACTGTGATCTGGTCCCAGTGCCATCCCTGGGGGTTCTGGAAC
This sequence comes from Malurus melanocephalus, assembly GCF_030028575.1. Classification (NCBI taxonomy): domain Eukaryota; kingdom Metazoa; phylum Chordata; class Aves; order Passeriformes; family Maluridae; genus Malurus; species Malurus melanocephalus. Next base: position 10,319 of record NW_026623852.1, on the reverse strand, counting down.
ATGGAAACTGAGACTGAGCAACAGGAAAAACCTCCAAAAATCCTTCTGGAACAGATTTTTATTGTGCTTTTAAAAAGCAGTTTAAAAGAAAGGAAAAGGCAGATGATGCTGAACAGTGAACATCCTGAGCAGGCTGAGCACTCATCTCCTCCCGACTCGGGTGGGAATCAGAGGTGGGAGCAGTTAAAGAACAMTGTCATCAAGGTGCAAGGGAGATWAATACAGCMTAGTAYAAAATATTTCTACATTTTTCCCTTTTGCTGTCAGTTTAGTCCCCAAACCACAGGAAAGCAGGAATGGCACACTGAGCCAAGTCTGACCTGCAGTGTGAGCAGAGCAGAGCAGAACAGAGCAGAGCTGAGCTGGGCAGATTGTGCTGCTGACACTCAGATCCTCAGTGCTCTCCCTCCCGTGAGCACAACGAGCCCCTGCTCTCATTTCTCACACCCTGAACATGTGTGGGGTCTGCATTTCCTGTCCTGTTCTGCCACAAGTCTGGACAGCAATGCTTGGCCACTGAATTGCAAGATTTACTGAATTGCAAGATTCACTGAATTGCAAGATTTACTGAATTGCAAGATTTACTGAATTGCAGGACTCCCCATCCACATCACCAGGAATTATCGGTGGAACCTCGTTATTCTACTGCAGGGGAGAACGAGCTCCAAGAACACCATCAGAGGGTTTTTCTGGCATGCTCATTAGTCCAAGATGATTAATTTTCTCGGCATCACTGTAATTTACAGCAGGACAGCTTAGGCACTGTGACAGCCCTGGTCATTCTGTCCAGCCCTGGTCACTCTGTCCAGCACTGGTCACTCCACACGGACACCTCACCCCACCAGAGTGACCGAATATCCAACAGTAAGGACAGAAACCACAAAAAACAGATTTTCCTGGCAGCCCTATCAACCTCAGCCATGAGCTCCTGAGCCTTTTCTAAAAGGTTATGAGACAAATAATATATGTAAATTCATGCAGATTCTATGCAGGCAGAGCCACAGTTGGATTGAAAAAATAAACACGAGCATCATCAATAATGCCTTTGCAGAAAAAAACAAAGCAAGGCTGAGTTCACAGCCCAGGAAGARCATTCCTCCCGAGGATCTGCAATTCCTGATCGTTTCTGCCCCTGCAGATTGTGGGTACAGGAGCACACAAAAAAGGCTGCATTTAAAACCTGGCCTAAGTCTGCCTCCAAAATAAAGGAACTGATTAAAGCTGGTCCTCTCCCTCATCCAAGGCAATCACACCGATGGCCCTGGGCTGGAACAGCTCGGTGTGAAGGAATCAGACCTACAGACTGTTTAGAGCTTGTTAACTGCAAACCTACAAAAAAGAAAACAAACAARCAAAMAAAAARCCYAATAAAACACCTTTCCTTTTATATTTCCCCTCTGGAACAAAACAGAGTTAAAAATAAAATATACAAGAGGTCAGCTCACAAGAACACACAGCAGCATCTAGAAATGTTCGGCTGTTGTTGGTTTTTTTTGTCTAAATATTGGAGAAGAGCCACAGGACAATCCAATCCAATCCATTCCAGCTTGGGTGACACTGCCCAGCTCCTCACATGTAATAAAACCCAACCAATGTGTGATTTACAGGGAAGTGGCCTCCAAGTGTCCCCAGGTAACCTSCTGTCTCATCCCTGTAATTTTCCTATGAATAATGGATCGTTKACAAAGCTCTGCACTCAGGAGAGCYGTCGCCTCTGGCAACAGGAGATGGCCTGGTGAAAGTTCAGGCACATCTTGGATAAACACACACTGTTGACTGTGCTGGGGGCTCTGAGTGTAAGAACATCAATACAGATGTAAATGGATTTTTTTTTTAGTTTACCTTCTCCATTTCTTTTGAAACTGTTTTACTTTCAAAATTTTAAAGAGAAGTGCATCATTTCTGTTGAACAAATGAAACTGAGCCCAAACCATTTTCATTCAGGCGAAACACTCCATTCAGTTCCCATTTCCCTTTCACACAATGGCCAGAGCAGTGTGCGGAGTCTCTGTGCTTTCTTTCCCCATTAAGGGAGGGAAAGCAGGAGCAGGGCAGCTCTGTGCACAG
>NW_026623852.1:1837-6812 GCF_030028575.1 Malurus melanocephalus | reverse complement strand
GGGCTGGGGACAGTGGGACAGTGCTGGGATAGACCTAGGAGAGCCTCGGGATAGACCTGGGACAGCACCCATCCCCAATAAACGGCCCCAAAACCAACCATGCTCCTGCCTGGGGCTGGGGACACCGGGACAGCACTGAGACAGCACCGGGACAGCACTGGGATAGCCCCAGGACAGCACCGGGACAGCACTGGGATAGCCCCAGGACAGCACCCCATGCCCGATAAACGGCCCCAAAACCAACCATACTCCTGCCTGGGGCTGGGGACACCGGGACAGCACCAGGACAGCGCCCATCCCAATAAATAGCCCCAAAACTGCGCTCCTGCCTGTGGCACTGGGGAACCAGGGCATCTCCCCATCCCAATAAACGGCCCCAAAACCACGCTTTGCCTGGGCTGGGGGCACTGGGAAGCCAGGACAGCACCAGGACAGCACCCATCCCCGACAAACAGCCCCAAAACCACCCTCGTGCCTGGGCTGGGGGCACTGGGATAGCTCCCCATCCCCGATAAACAGCCCCAAAACCACCCTTGGAGCCCCCACCCACGCTCAGAGCCTCAGGACAGCCCCGTAACACTGAGCTGATTCCTCCTTTCATCACCAACTTCCAAAGGGCAAATTCCTCATCCCATATTCTGGCAGTGTTTAAAAAATCACCAAGGACACCTGCAATCAGACCCTACAGCTCTGTGACCCCTCCACACCTCTGAACAGCAGCTTTGTGAGATTTTCCAATTTCCTCTCACAATCAGGTGTATTTCTGAGGTTTGCCCACCTTCTGCTATTAGGTAGAACACTCCTAAATTTCTGCATTATATTTTATGTATTAAAACCCCCCAAGAAGAAGAAAAGCCCGGGTGTCTCTGCAGAATTTGGGCTCAGCTGCTGCCCCAGTTCCTGTACAAACCCTCCTCACTGCAAAGCCAAAGCACAGAGCTGCTCCCACCCCAGCCAGGCACAGTCTGCTCTCAGCCTCAGACAAGGGACAAAATGGAACGTTTTGGGTTTAATTCAGAGAAATCAGGCTTTAACAGAATAAAAGGGAAGCTCTGCTGGGACCTGGGAAATCTGCCTCCACCGGGATTGGGAATTCCTGGTGTGAGAGGATGGGTGAGGTGATGGGAAATTGGATTCCCTGACTGAAAGGAAAAGGGCACGGGGAATTCAGGGGTTTAGCTACAACTTTTACTCAAAACATGAAATGAACAGTGAAGACACAAGAGCATGAAACCCCCTTTAACCCAACTCTGCACATTCCCTGTATGAGCTAAATCAAGGATCTAACAATGCATCCCCATCTGCTGCTTTATGACCAACAAACATCACCTTCCTTCATTAAAAACCCTCTTATGCTTCGTTAAACAGCTGTACTAACAAAGGAAGTCTGGATAGCAATTAAATTCATTCAACTAAATTAAGAGTTTTGGTTTTTTAAAGAAAAAAACATTCTCAGTTCATACAAGAAAAATTGTACATTTTAGGTATCAAGAAAACATATATTGCCTACCACCTATAAAAAGATCCCAGCTAAAGGAAAATGTTTACAGCACCCACAAGAACCCAAAAATCCAGATTTTCTACTACACACAGTGGTACTGTTTGCTCCTTTKCATGTAACAAATACTTCTTTTAATTAGAGTGAATTTTAAAGATATAATTCCTTTGCATTCCTAACACACAAACTGACTTATTTCTGCTAAAGAAATCTCAGGGTATCCACCTGATGGATCATGAAACAAAAAACAGTAAGAATCAGATATTGTGGGAGTTTTACACAAATGCTGAATGCTTGGGGGTTTTTGTCTTTCATCTTTTTGCTGTTGCTTTGAGCCTGTACAATTTTCAAACTGTTCTCTCACGACACTGCTGGAAGGAAAAGGCCCTTACTGGCACAGCACACTTTATTTTTAGTTAGGGCTGGGAGTTAGGCGCAAGCACAAAGCTGTACTTTGTAAAGCTCTGCCTTGGGGTGCAGGATGGAGCCAACAGGAGGCATTCCCTCATCCTTGTTTCCTTCCTTCACCCTGTCCCTGTCCCATCCCTGTCCCTATATCCCCATCCCTGTCCCTGTCCCTGTTCCTGCCCTGTCCCATCCCCGTCCCTATATCATCTCTGTCCCTATATCCCTGTCCCTGTCCCATCCCTCCTGATCCAGCAGAGCAGATGGAGTGCTGCTCACAGCGCTGCTGCCCAAACCCAGCACTTTCAGGACAAAGGGAGCAGAGTCCATCCCTGGGGACAGACAGACACGGTGCACACAGGAGAGGGAGGATGAGGAGCAACTTTCCAGGCGGGCAGGTCTGAATTCAGAGCAGGATTAGGATTTTCTGAGATGAGAGAACATCTCCCAGCTCAGCTCTCTGCACAGCAGCAATGGCTCTCATGGATGGCTCCAATCAGCCCAGGGTGACAATATCACACCAAACTGTCACCCCATTAACCAAGGAACAATCTGAATTCAGCAAAATCCACACAGCCAGAAAGTTACAACASTGAGGAAACCACCAAACCATTCCTACTGGGCATGCTCAAGAAAYTGCCTTGGCAAACCGGGATCCCAGCTCTCCCTGAATCATGCCAAGATTAATTTCTTGTAGGAAAAGTTGTGATTTTGGTGATTTGGTGTTAGGCCAATAAATGCAAAGCATGCTTGCATAACAATGGTTCTAGCACACATCCCATGCAAGGTTAGGCAGGGCTGTGGTTCTCATTTTACAGGGAAAAGTGCAGGATTCAGGACAGGCAAAGGAGAATTTATGCCCTAAAATACCTGCATGCTGTCCAAGGTGTTCTGGATGAAGCAAAGCAATAAATCCCAAACAAGACACAGTAAACAAAGAGATGTGAAATAAACAAAGAAATAAAAACAGGTTTGAATACTATTGTTGACATTTCAAAGCAAAAAGTCTATCAGAACATTACACGTGTAAAACCATGCACTAACACAAACACAAAACCAACACTGCTGCTGATCTGAAATCGCAAACTGCACWTTAAATAAAAGGCTAAAAAATCATGTGCTTGTGGCAATAAAAAGCAAAAGCTTTGGAAGCCTTGTTGGGTTATGCAAATCAGAGGCTGCAGACAAATCAGCTAAATAAGAATTGTGCTGAGCTTGAGGGGGGTGAATAATCTCCTGCCTGTCTGGGCTCTGTTCTCCTCGATCCTGTACTTTCCACCAGGCATTAAATAATCGTTTAATCTTATAGTCTGAAAGCTAAAACAAACTTCACATATTTGATGATAATGAAAGCCTATGAGTAAAACACATTCTGTGGGAATTTGTAGATACTAATAAACAAATGTTTTAATTTTAATTTTTTTAAGTTGATCAATGCACCAGAAAAGAAACACCTTTCACCAAGGCAAGTACACACAYAGAAATACTGTGGGAAGGTGAAAAGACTGGAAATCACCTTGAGACAAAAGCAAATTTCTAAATGAAAYATTGRCAATGCCCTGGCTATTGCCAATCCRTATTTTTGCACTTTCATTAACACTTTAAAACCATTTAATGCCTCTTCCTCAGGCAGAAAAATGAAGTGTTCTCTCTCCAGCACAGCCTTTGAAGGTTTTTGAAGTATCTCAATTCTTTCATTAATTTTACAATTTCAGGTTCTTTAACATGTTGCTTTGTGTCTATTAGACAGTATTTAATTGGAAACCCTGGGTAACTGGTTGGTATTTGCTGCTGCATTTCCAGCCTAATAAATCACAATTCTCACAGTTAATCACTCCCTTTAATGGTATTTYACAAAAAGTGGTGCCAAAACAGAAACATCATCACTTCCAGAGCTGAGCTTAATGCACCCCTAAGTGAATTACAGACCTTAAAGGATGCAGTTATATCAGAAGGGAAAATAAGAAACCCTTTTGCCCACACATTGCAGGAATATTCAAAAGTGATGACACTGTAAAGGGACCCCGAGGAGCTGGGAACCCAGGGGATCTTACCTCTAGCAACTGAACTGCTCCTTCATGTTCCTTCTTGGCTTCAACCTGAGCCTGGCGTGCAGGGAAAAGGGAAAAAAAAAGAGGGGGAGGGAAGAAGGAAGAAGGAAAATTAAATAGTCATGGCACGAACAAGATGCTCTAACCAGAAAAAAGCTCTAACCAGAAAAAAGCTCTAACCAGCAAGGAATCTCGCTTCTCCCCAAACCCAAAGTTTCCATCCAGCAGTGTGGCTGTGCCTGCTCTGCTCAGAGCTGGAATAATCCTGATTTTTAGGAGATGGAGCCCCATTTTGAGGAGATGGAGCCCCATTTTGAGGAGATGGAGCCCCAGCCAGGCTTCAGAGTAGTGGGACTTTGCTGGACCAACACAGGCACACTCAACACACACCAAGATCACCYCGGAACTCTCTCTGGAACCCTAAAAATTCACACTGAAATGGAGTTTGCTGTTGTACATTGAGGGGGAATTTGTGGTGTGGAAACCTCCCACAGCAGCTGGGAGAAAGCAACACAACAATTCAGCTCATCCTTTTAATGARGCAGCAGAATTTATCATCAAATAAATAACTCACAAAACATCTCAGGGCAGCCACGGGACAGGCTGCTTGCAAAGGGTCAGAGATTAAAAAGGAATAAAAAGGGCAGGGAATCACTGCTCTCAGGGGCAGCTGGGGCAGGCAGTGATGTCCCCAGAGCCACCACCCCAGCTGTCCCCAAAGCACAGCTCAGGTGTCCCCAAAGCCCAGGTGTCCCCAAAGCCCAGCTCAGGTGTCCCCAAAGCCCAGCTCAGGTGTCCCCAAAGCCCAGCTCAGGTGTCCCTAAAGCACAGCCCAGGTGCCCCCACAGCCCCTGCTGTCCCCAAAGCACAGCCCAGGTGTCCCCAAAGCACAGCTCAGGTGCCCCCACAGCCCCTGCTGTCCCCAAAGCACAGCTCAGGTGTCCCCAAAGCCCAGCTCAGGTGTCCCCAAAGCACACTCAGGTGTCCCCAAAGCACAGCCCAGGTGTCCCCAAAGCACAGC
>NW_026623852.1:0-1685 GCF_030028575.1 Malurus melanocephalus | reverse complement strand
ATTCCCGTGCCAGCCCTGCAGGAGCCACGGGCTCAGGAGCAGCAGCAATCTCCTGATAACAGAAACACAGAGCCTCAGYCATCCATCAGGACAGGTTTAATAAAACCTGCCCAGAGCCTGAGCTCTGATAAACGAGAACAAAACCTGCATCAACGGCTATCTCTCCTTAACATCAAACTGCCTCGTGTTAAGGCTTTCTGAAGGAAAAAAACCCCATCTGATTCCCCATGAGCACCAAACCYCGGTGGACAATATCATGTTCTTCATTTTAGGCTGAGAAATCTGATCAGTCTGCTCATATATTGAAAAGAGAATGAACTTGTATTTCTATTAAAAATGAGACACAAACACGGGGGCTGTGGCAGGAACTCTGAAGTGCAGTTTGGGTGTTCAGCAGCACCAGGATGGGTGGGAATTCCATCTGCTCCTGCCCAAAATCACTCCTGCCCTTTGGGAACACTGCTCCAAGTAAAGATAACCCCAATAAAAACAGGAAGGAAGAATTGAACCCACTTGGACTGTGTCCATTGGGAGATCAGCTTTGGATGAGATGGGAGCCAGAGCTCCTGTCCAAAGCTGGGAATGGGGTGTTATAGCCCCTTAGATAGCAGATTTATTAAAATATTTATCTGCTGGGAATGGTGTGTTACAACCCCTTAGATAGCAGATTTATTACAATATTTATCTGCTGAGCGTGTTGCACTGGGTGAAATCCCAAATCCAACACATCCTGCACATCCTCTGTGCTACAGCTCAGCACCAGGGACTGCAGGAAAGAGGGGCACAAAAACTGGGCTCCTGCTGCCAACCCAAATGAGGATTTATTACAAGAATGGAACAAAAATTAGCAAGAAATGATCCTTCTTTGATTTCTTTCCTTTGCCAAGAAATTGAAGTCCAACATTTATGAGGCAGTTCTAATAATAACAGCTGAATGTAACTAGAAATGGCATTTTGCAATGTGCCTAAGTACATTTATTGAGAAAGACKAAAAGAAAATTAACTGGAAGATTTCATTCGGTCAACTACAATTTTCTATTTCAAGCAAACTATATTAGATAGATCTTTTATTCCACTGAGAATGTCCCTCCACACCAATTCCATACCAAATTATCATTAGCAGCATTATTTCTGTGTTTTAATAGTYCAGCAACTGAAAAAACCAACATCAAGCACTGAGACAATCGCAGCTTTAAGTGACTTTGGCAAGACTGAAACTCAGTATCAAGGTTTTTGTATTATAATGAATACTGAGAAATTGCAGTGTGAAAAAAGAGAATTCTTCAAGTGATTTGTGAATTMGAGAATGACCTTGGAAATGAGGTGTTTGAGCAGCTGTTGGGTTTCTGTGGTGGGCTGGGGCTGAACACCAAACCCTTGAGAAGGAGGGCAATGCAATGTGTGAGCACCTTCACAAAACTTCCTTTAATCCTTCACTGGAGAAAGGCGGCGAGAATTGTGTCTGGAAGAGGAGGCCAAGGAAATCCTGACARAGCATCGATGTGAGAGTGTGAACAGCACATGGAAATGGTGGGGATCTCATATTGGGATTATCCAGAAATCCAGACTGGATTCCTTCGTGGCATTTAAGGAAGGCACAAAGCCAAATGCAGAGGGAACAATGGGAATGTAACGAGGTACCTGTGACTGTGGCACTCATCCCTCCCTGCTGGGACACAGAAATT
>NW_026623851.1:304696-368835 GCF_030028575.1 Malurus melanocephalus | reverse complement strand
CTATAGTGTTAACTGTGATGCTTCAGTTTTATCAGAGTTGGATAACATTATAACCTCAATTTGCACATCCCAATAAAGCTGATGCAATGTATAAAACTGAGCAGAGCAAAAATTACTYGTTCAARKTAAACACTGCATGTACATCTATTGATCTTGCCAATCAAAGGACTGACTTTTCAACACATAAGCAGCCCCTCAATGGCAAATGTACATGCCARTAGCATAAAGACAGAGGGGAAGCCTTCAAACCTGGGATAACCCCAGAGAGAAAGAGAGCTGAGGTCTMTCYACAGCAAAAGCTTCAAAWAAGGTAAACTCTTGCCATTCATGTACCAGTTCTCATCTAAGGACCACAGGATTCTCAGCTTGGAGGAGGCTTTGAACAAAGCTCAGATATCTTTTCCTGGAACTCTGGWAACACTGAAAAACCACAAAGCTGATCAAGTCATAGCAAACMTGCTTAAGCTTGAGGGCCTGTTCAGAAAGATGCACCTGCAGCTAGAGAACAAAAAATTCCTGAAAGTTCTCAGTAACCACAAGGAGCAACTTTCTTGGATTTAGCTACAGATAAAGGATCACAAAAGGGAGAAGGATTCAGTCAGCCATAAAGCTCAAGAGCTGGAGGCTCCGAGCAATTAGAAGGACACACGTCTTTTCGCCAAGGATTTTACAGTAATTAAAACCAGGCCACACAAGCCACTTTCTAGAATAGATGGTGTGACGGTACCAAAGCCATCCATTRCTTTGGATAAATCAACAACAGTTGCTATTCTGTGGCATTTCCAGTGATTCTAACTAAGGGAACTGCACCCAAGGCAACACAAGGTAGACAGGCATTTCGTTCAGTCCTCCTGCTCAACTCTCTTACKATACTCCTTTCTCCTTTYRGAAAGGCTTTTCTATGGGAAAATTAGAGACAAATTTAAAATACAACTCAGTCACCATTATTAGCAAAACACGGTTCAGCTGTGAAACCCTGGARGTGCCCCCTGGGCTTTCCAAACTCCCCCTGTGAAGCACAGGCATCCCAAGGCCACTGCTCCTGGAGCCCGTCTGCCTCCCCCACTGCCCTCCACAGCCCACAGATACACAGTGAGAACGGAGCAGCAGCGGGGAGGGCGGGGGGTGCACGGGAAAGGGAAGGGGTGAGAAACACCAAAGCAGCCGCTTCTTCACCGGGGCGGCTTCTGTTCTTGGTGCCGTTTCTTCACCGGGGCTTCTGCCTCCCTGGGTGACTTGCCCTTCCAGTGCTGCAGGGCTGCTCATCTTGAGTGAGTACAAACTTCAGCAGTCCAGGGGAAAGCGGGGGGTTCCACCATCACCCAAAGCTTCTGGCCGACTCACGACCCAGCCTCCGAAACGAGGCAGCTACAGACTCCTTTAGCCAAATAATAAAAGTCTCTCCAGTGTGGAGAATAYTGGTGTCCTTATCTCATAGGCTGTGCTAYCAATTTGCTCTCGGCCAGATTGTAGTTAGCCAAGCAAGTCCCCTGCTGTTGTTGGAGTCTGAGTTAGAATCTGCAGGGAGTTTGCAGACAGTATCCGGGGGGGTTCTCGAGACCCATCTTGTTTCCTCATAGCTTCTAGGATCGTTCTCCATGAAGGGAGCAGTTTGACCTGATCTCCTCCCRTAGCCCGATCCCATAGCTGGACCCCGATACTGTCCCACAGATSAGCAGAAAAAATACAGTTGCCATTGGCTTGGAGAGTCCATCTCAAAAGCCGCTTAAGTAAATGAGAGGACAGAGTCTCATTATTTTTCTAGCAGCTCCTTCGTAAGTTTGAAAACAGACTGCTCTTCTTTGGAAAATGTATGTCCCATTATCCCACGGCTCACYTAATCTCCCAAGGTGATTGATTGCYGGCAGCTGCTTTGTTTCTACGTAGATAACACAGTCTTTTCCTATGTGCTTAGATTATTCCCCGTAACAGGATAATTTCCCAGTGGCTCACCTTAACTTCAGGAGTCAGGTTTCAAGTTTCTTACTTCTGGTCCGGACCTTCTCTATCCCCGGGTTTTCTGCTCTCGGCGAAAACGAGCGGCTCGGAGGCCACTCTCCCCACGAGCAGCTCGGAGGCTGCTCTTCCACACGAGCAACTCGAAGGCTGCTCTTCCACACCTGCTCTGGGCAGGATCCCCGACCTTGCCTCGAAGGCGTAGGCACCCCAAAGAGAGTGGGGCCAGGCAGGCTGCTCAGCRTTCCTAGCAGGCAGCTTCAACCTGTCGGGCGCCATATGTCGCTGTTGGCCAGACAGCCGACATAAAAGAATAGATACAAAACACACAAAAGTGGGTGAAAAAACAGAAAGAAAGAAGGACTTTATTGTGGAACAAGCCTCTTTTATCCACTTTAGCAACCAGTGCATACATTTGTGTCAAACATACATTGGTCAGTGAGGCTGTCACTTTCTACTCAACAGCAYAGGATTGGTAGGTTTGCAAAAGCTACAGTATTAGTAATGTTTATAATTGTAAGCCACCTGCATTATCAATTCTACATTCCAACCTGCTTTTTCTCAAGACAGCCAAGGACGTGGCGTTTTATTCCCATGCAAGCTGTTAACACTCCCTACAGATGGATGTGGCTCCTTCTATAGCAGCTGGCAGGAAACCTGGATGTTTGGTGGTATACAAAACCTGGCAGACCCCACAGATTGCGGTACACCAGAAATGGACATGGGCATAGATAAGAGTTTAAAAGTATCTGAGAAATTAGCAAAAGGATGACAGAATCTTGCCCTAATACAGCAAGGCACCCAGTTCAGATCCATTATGACTTGACATTTACATTGTGATTTTCATGCTCAAAGCACCTCCCCAAAATCCCACTAAATTCATCTGTGAACTAGATATGACAAGTTTTCCTTTCAAAATGGAAAAATAGGTACAAAGAACTACATGTGGGATTCACCTCACTGACATCAGCCATTAGGAAAAGTTAAAAGTATCTGTTATAAACCTGGTCTGAGGAAGTCAGGTCAGCTCTTTGTGGTCAGAGGAAAAAGGCAACTCCAAAGCAGCCAATTATATCCAAAGATCAGGGTTTGGATCAAGTTCTACACATCTCTCTCTCTGGAGTGGGTATAGAGGTAATCCAGACTCTTTCCAAATCTCTATAAGAGAACTAAAATTCAGTAAGATTAACCCCCATTTCCCTGTTCTCCTTAGAAGAGAAGAACAGGGAAATGCAGCCCTCTGTGGCTAACCTACAATGTGTGCCCTGAAATGAATCTCACCTTACCCAGCATAAATAAGCAGAGCAGAGTAAAGCAAATTCTAGATCCTGCTCTTTGTACAAAGTTCTCATCCTAACAAACATTTCTTCACTTTGTATAATCAGTCTCTAAGGATTTTTAAGAGAGGGACTGCAAATAGCTGTAAAGTTATGTGTTGTACTTCTTCAGTAGGTAATTTAAAATGAGTTTTAACTTCTTCCCACACAGATGACAAAACTCTTAGTCATATTCAGGTCACTTTCATCCTTTTATTTTAATTCCATGGCAGTCATGACTCCCAAAAATGGAATCTAGTTTGCTCTTGTTTTCATTACAATTTTTTGTAGAAAGCAAGCTCATCAGCTTCACTTAAATTATTCAACTGGACTAAATCATAACACAAGGGATGAGTCTGACACATAGGAATTTCTCACCATTATTTCTTATTGTAAATTTTTAGTCAATAGAAATACTAAATTATGTAACTGGTAGTGTGAAGATGATTCAGCATATTGCAGGACTGAACCTCCTTTTCCCTCAGATACCCTCTTCACTCAGGTTTGCTCTGCCATTCCTTTGAGACCCCAAAAGATTCTCTAAGACTTGTTGACCTCAGCTGGATGACACCTGCATAGTATAAGGAATCTGTTAGAACTGATTGTTATGCTGTACCTTAGAGACAGAGGCCATCCACTCACAGACATTAAGAAATGAATCAATTATGCAAATTTTAAAGTGTCTGTGTATTGTGCATTAAACATTATCTCACCAYCTATATAAAAAAGGCCCCAAACTCTGTCAGTAGTGTTACTCAGAGAATGTGTAAATACTCTGAATTTTTTCATGTTGATTTGTTCATGTTGATTTTCAGCTCTGTTCCAAAGTTCATGAAGAGGATGAAAGTCCCTGACTAYAAGGACAAGAATGTCTTTGGCGTGCCCCTGATAGTTCATGTGCAGAGAACGGGACAGCCTCTTCCCCAGAGCATACAGCAAGCCCTGCACTACCTGCGCAGCAACTGCCTAGACCAGGTAGGAGCTTTACTCCACGGACTTTTTTTTTTCTGAAAAGCCACATTAAGCAAGCAACAGTGAGCATTTTTGTACTTAGAACTAGAATTATTTGAAGGTTATTATCGCTCATGTTGGCCCTAGATCTCCTCTGGTGATTTGATAGTTGGTGCCAATACTAAAGTTTGCCATTTTGAGATTTGTATCCAACTAATCTGTTGAACTCTTGTAGCTGTAACAGTCTACTTCAAAGAACATTTTGAGATCTTCATGTATATTGAATGAAACCTGGGAAGAGATCAGGACKCCCCACTCCTACCTGTATCTTACAAGCACTGCTTATGCTTGACTGTTGCCATTGAGGTTTAACTGCATTCGCCATTTCACAAGATATGGTACAAAAGGTTTTATTTACTTAGCAGACAGAAAAGTCCAAGAATAGAGAGCAAACTCAGCAAAATATTCCAAGTTTTCTGTTGACAGAGTCAGATATATCCAGATAGTTGGGTCAGCAGGGGTTCAATGTCAAAGCCATTATGGTACTTTGCCTTTTATCGTGTTCTTAGCTACAACAAGCCAGCTGGGACACCCTCATGCTCAAAGTATTTCATATTTCTTTATGCCCTCTAGCTGCAGAGGGACATACTAATCATATTTTTACTGTTCTTTCCCTAAGGATGAGACTGTGTATTTTTATGAACATAGAACTGGGAGAAACCCCGTGGCTGATTATGTTCAGTCCTCTGCTGTTATTGACCTCATGTCATATGACCTGTCATAACTGCCTTTAGATAGTTGTGAGTTCAAAAGGAGCACTTTGCTCTGAAGACTTTGCTGCTCTCCTGGCTCTGAGCACATAAAAAGGGTGGAATTAGTCTGTTGTGAATCTTCATATTTTCTAATCACCGTTCTGGTTGCTATGTTGCTGTTCAGGTTTTTGTTGGGTGACAGTTATCTTCCCCAAAACTGAAATCTAAAAATTAAAGGTGTTCCTGTAAATCACGACCATTTCCCTCTGCATCCAGTGGGAAAGACACAGGTCCTTCCTGTCAGTTCTCTGTGTAAAGGGACCCTGTAGTGGTCAGACCTCGACATCTAACTCCACAATGTCAAAAGTGAGGTGAGATGAGTTCTGTCAGCCATGTGTAGTGTGGCAACTGAGGGGCAGGATGAACCACTTGTCAGAAATTTAAGACAGGATGAAAGGGAAAGGTGCATGGAGACAAGTGGGAATGGCACATTCAAGAGCTAACGTGCCTGGTTGCCATGGTGGTCATCTGGCTTTGTGTACTGAGCTGGGAAACCCAGTGTAGATAGAAAAGGGATGCAGCAAGCCTGGAATTAGTGATGAGATTGGAGAAGGAGACACTTGCCCAAGTAAGAGGAACAGGAGGTGTGAGGATAGGGCCGGGCTTGTCAGCTAAGAAGTAGAGCAAGAGGAAGAAAGAGAAGAGAGAGGATTAATTGGGGGGAATGTAAAAGGGAGTGTTAATAAGAAAGAAAAAGCTCTTCAGAAATTTGAGGCAATTAAAAGGTGTTGGAAGACTCAGACAAATATCTGCTCCATTCTTGATGCTGGGAAGGATCAGAGCTCTGTGAAGAGCCATTTCAATTCAGCTTTGGTTTCTTCTCAGAGTGAAATTGGGAAAACACTGAACTAAAAAAAAAAGAAGGAGGAGAAGTGCAGCTTGGGACCTATTAAAATATCTTTTCATCAAAAGCCTTTCTAGGCAAAAATATTCCAGTCAGTTCAGCTTCTCTGCTTTACAATTCCTCCCCTTGCTCCCTTTAATTCGAAGTCTCCTAATGCCTGGACAGAGACCTAGGCAGTCTCCAGGTTCCCCCAGCACCTTGCTTATGTGTCTCTTCGGTGCGCTGCTGAAGGTGATCTAAAGTTCAGAACACAGAGCTTCAAGGGCACATACTTGGTAAAGTTGAGGCTGCTCTTAACCATTGTAAGGTCTAGCTCCTGCCACTGAAATCCCTAAAATGGCATGAGGAGGCTCACCWTTACTAGAAGGATATGTGATTCAGTTTTAATTCGTGAAATAGAAACTGCTTTGCCTTTTCCAACCACATCTTTATTTCTGTCATGCATCATGGGACTGATTGCAGGGAAGATGATCCACACAGCATGAGGATAGTAAAGAGATTGGATCAGACTGACCTCTGGATTTATAGTCCCTTTTATTTACAGAACAAGTCTGTAATAATGCAAAACGAGCCTAAAACATCTTTTTCTATCAAGTGAAGAACTGTTTTGATTAATTTTTTTTTTATTAAAAAAAAAAGAAAATTGGGGTTTGGATCAATGTCGTTAAACAGATCAAGAGCAGCAGAATGATGAGCAGCAGGAGATTGCATGAGTGAGATTTGGTATCTGACCTTCCAAATCAGACTTCGCTGGCAGTTTTTAATGGTTCTTTATACCAGCAAGGACATTTTCCTTCAGAAGGAGAGAACTGAACCTCTGTTGCCACATTTATCTACCACAGGGTCAGAACTTTATTTTTTGGACAGAATTAGTAAATGTCCTTCTGCATCTTCAGCACACATTTCTAAGGAAAAGGCATTTGAAAAGAAGAAAAGGGGAAAGGGAAAACCCAATGAAAAGAGCTGGATACTCTTTCTTGTATGCTTTTGTCAGAAAAGAGAGGGGAGCTTCACTTGGGATCATAAATACAGAACACAGGGTACACTCCAATTCTCTAGTTCCTACACATAAATTTAGCTCACAAGTGACACTAAATTCATCAATAAGAAGACACAGAAAAGCTGTCACACAGCATCTGGTGTAGTGGTTCATCTCCATATAAATATGTAAATATACCCCCTAACAGAGCTGTGGTTTATGTAATTAGTGTCATTAATGTGCCAGTTAATGAAAGTCCTAAATACCTTCTAGGTGAGCATGGGAAGCATTTTAAGGAGAGGAGGGTCCTGTGTGAACTGCTGCTTTTTGCTCGGCAGGAAGGGAGAGAAGGCCAGGAGACATTATTCCCTTACCTCTACTGTTTGTTGATGGACTGTGCCATGCAGGAAGCTGCACCGATCCCCAGTGAGGCAGCAATCACAGAGGAACAAGAGTCTATAATTCCCAACTTGAAATGTGCCTTTTCCATAGGTCTCTCTCAGGATTTCACCTCTTTCCCTGAAAAACTGAAGGGAAACAGTGTTAACATTCCCAAATGAAGCAGTATAAACTCAATTGGGAATAAAATGTGGTTGAGGCTCAGGAATTCCCCTGAGGGGGGAATTCCACTGGCAAGAAGGACAAGAAAGGGCAGCCCTGCCTCGAAGGCATCATTTGAAGAATTGCCACTTCCTTTCGAGCAGAAAGCAAATAGGATAGAAACGTATCTTAGTGACACTGCACAAGTAATGCCTCTGTGGCCCTCACTTTCAAACTGGACTTTTCAGTGGAATTTGGGAGAACTCTTGGAAGCAGAGAGCAGGAAAGGAAAAACCAGATTTCGTCTTGATTTTAAAGCTCTACCAGGTTGTACTTATCTTTTGCCACAGCATTTATTAGTTAGCTAAGCCTAATATTTTCTTGTTAGTCTTCAAAATATATACCCAAATAAACATGAGGAGCCAGATTCTCAGCTGGAGTAAATCAACACACAACCACCCAAGCCAAGCAAGCCCGGCTGATTTATATCAGCAGAGCATCTTGCTTAAACTCTTCAGGCAGCAGGGAAACCACAAGGCCCTCTGAACCCTCCCCTCTAGGATGGGACAGAGAGCAGCAGTCTTATTAACCCTTTCAGTCCTGCTGTGGGAGCGTGCACTTGCCTGCAAGTCTTGTGGGACCATTTGCACATTTTCTCTTTTCTTACCTGGAGTAAAGTAAGCAACCCAGGCTTTGGTCATGCTCCAAACCTCCATAATAGATTTATATGTGAATGCAATATATGTGTATGTAATATATGTGTATTTATATGTGTATGTAATATAGATATATTTTTAAAAGGCATTTTCCCTTTTACCCAACTTAACACGGTGCATTTTTAGGTGGGTCTATTTCGGAAATCTGGAGTGAAATCCCGAATCCAGGCCCTGCGTCAGATGAACGAGAGCTCCCCAGAAAATGTCAACTATGAGGACCAGTCAGCGTACGATGTGGCTGACATGGTGAAGCAATTCTTCAGGGATTTGCCGGAACCTCTCCTCACAAGTAAACTAGGAGAGACTTTTCTGCACATCTATCAATGTAAGTTCGTATTTCCACTCATTTCTATTGCTATAAACAACAATTGGAAAATGTTATATWTTATATAGTAATATACTGTGAATCATTTTGGCTTGTTAACACTGGATAGGATTCTTTCTGCTGGCCTTTGAGATATATAAACCTCTGCCCTCAAAATCTTTCATTAAGAGATCTTTAGAATCACCTAAATGTTTCAGTGGCAATTTTAATGGAAAGACAATGTTCAAATACTGAGAAAATTTGAAAATACCAGCCTCACAATCAGGAAAAAGACAGAAGAACAGGCTGCTGGACATAAAAAGCATGAAAACTCTTACTTTTGTCAGATTTCTTTAAACTGTGAGCCCATTTCATGCAGACATCTCAATACAAGTGAGTCTTCTGGGCATGGAGAAGTGGTACTTGGCCATGAGAATATGGGTCTGTGCAGTCGCCTTCCTTGCTGTGACTTTTGATTATTTGTTTTTTCATTTTAATCAATAAAATGTACATGCAAAAAACAAGCTACCTTCATGTAGATCATAAGCTTTATGCAAAAAAAGACTCATAGAGAAAGAAAGAAACCAGAGGATTTCTTCTTTTCTTTCCCGCAATCTGCAGCAAAATCTGAGACTCAAATGCATCAGAATAATGAAAGTCCCTGTGAATCAGGAAATGATTGTGTATCTCTTCTCCAGACTGAGGGAGAAACACTGAAAAGTCAGAGGAATTAGAGTTTTTTCCTGACAATGTCCATTATGAAGGCCAGTCAGCCAGCACTCTGGCAGATGCAGCCAGTCTAAGCCAAATAATTGGAAGCAGTAGAGAGAAGTGTGTCCAGTGTTTTCACTTGCAGACATTTCAGCTGCCAAAATAAAAGAAAGCCATTTTAAAACACTGTTTAATCCCACTACTTAAGAATCTTCCGTCGCTTCCCTCTACTGTAAAAATGTCTGTGGCACTCAGTCACTGATGAATTTACCATCACAGTGTCTGTAGCTTTTAGGGAATGCTGTGATTCTGCTTGTGACAGACAGCACTGCAAATAAATTTAGTGGGTTTGGCTGTAGGAGATGTCTTGGGATATAAGTGAACTGAAAGAGCTGGTGCCTAGCCCTGGACCATCATTTCCCCTTCTTCTTTCTTGCTCACAAGTTCTCTGCCTGCACACACATTAATGAGCTTGTTCAGAAAAGCAGCAGGAATTCTGGCCACTAATAAAATGTCAGTCACAATAATTTCCATAGGGAAGTAGCCAAGGAGAAGATTGTCCCCTACAAGGACATGTTCTACTTATCCTTGGAAACAAATCACCTTTAAATTACTGCTTGATGAAAATTGGGGATGTCCCATCTTTGCACAGAAGAGATTGCAAGTAAATTACGCCCTTGCCAAAGGAAGAGAGATGTGGCAGATCCCAGTGTAGTCAGCATAAGCAAGTCTTAAGTAGCCAGAAAGGGCTCCCCTTTTCCAAGACATGAGACTGATCRGGGAAACATTGATACCAGCCAACAAAAAAATTGAAAAGAGGCATGGGCTGACTCTGTATTGTCTTTGTGGTGCTGTGGTGGGAAGTCTGGAGAAATTCTATTTGCACTGGTCAGAGGGGGGAAAATGAGCTAAGGAAGATGTTCTCAAACTACATCACTAGTTTAAAGGATTTCAGAAAGACTTGAGGATGGGTCTCTTTAAACCAAGATAGGAACTAGAAAAGATGGGCTCGGTAGACACTGGAAAATATTGTCTGGATTAAGAATGAGTAGCAGTGGGGGTTTTCCATGTGATCAACAAGAAATACATTTTTCTTTTTCAGACAGTACTGACAAAACTCCTTTCACAGAAAGAAAGATGTTGAAAACTGCTGGGATACTCTCTTGGTTTGAAAGACAGGTGTTTGCCAATGAAGGCAGGGACCCCCCTTGGAGTGGTGGATATGAGCCCCCTTCCCTCTGAATTATTATAGCTTTGAAAATCATGGGCTTTCAGGCAAGAGTATGGGTAAAAGGGAATAAAAGTTTTTACTAATATGTGTAACAAGGTGAAACAAGTAACAACAACGATAGCAACAACTAACCCAGCCATAGACCCAGTGACAGCCTTACATAGACACACCCTCCCCTTTGGTGCAGTTACAGTCCCAGTCGGCAGGGGTGCTGTCGGCTCCCGGCCGGGCAGAGYGGGTGTGATGATTCCCCGGCGGCTGCAGGGGGCACTGTGGCGCATGTCCAGGCTGGTTCAGCTCTTCCATGTGGCCAATGGCGGACACAAACTGGCAGAGGTGGATGGAGAAAAGTTCCTCTGCAAATTCACAGTGAAAACGCTGATCTCAGTGCTCCTCTGGACAGCAAGAAACCCCAGAATGGCCGGATGAGCAAAGAGACAAGCAGAATCCCGCAGATGCGAGACGGGATGCAGCAGAACTCAGCCAGTGCAGCTGGAATCTCAGGGGTCCCCGGCAAAGCACAGGGGCAGAAAATCACAGTGCAGCAAACAGGAACCAACGAGCAGAGATACTGGGCTCTGCAGAAAAGAGCAGGCAAGCTCTCCCCTCGCAGGTAGCAGGCCGACGTTCCTCGTCTGAGCCAAGCAGGGCAGGAGAAGAAGTTACTCCCCGCCCCACACACACATACCCCCTTCTCAAGCCCAAAACTCCAGCGAGAACTTCCCTCTCTCCAAAGAGAGGAGAAAAAAACAACCAAAAACCTGCCAGGCAGCAGGAGTGCTCAGCAAGATCCTTTGGGTGGGGCATAGGTCTTACTGTCTTTACCAATCGCCTAGCCATCAAAAGGATGAYCTGGCAATCAGTGTATCCCAGCAACAAAATGGGAAAAAAAAATTCCCCTAGAAAGGAAACAAAAGGAGATACCTTAACCCACAACAGATACTAATCGTATTTCATATTGTCTGCAATTAAACTAATCTGTAGCTGAGAGTTTTTCTTACCTTTCTTCCTGTTTAACAAATTGCTAATGTGAAGCTGGGAAGGATTTTTCCTCTCTTAGTGTATTGGCAGGGGATTTCTGATTTTCTGGGACTCACTGAAGATATTTTTCATATATCCTGTTTCATATACCCAGAATGGCTTGAATTGCTGTAACCCATAGGATTTGAGATGAGATGATTAGTGCAGTAGTCTCTATGGCATAGCATTGATGAAACTTTCTCCATTTCCCTAAAACTCTCTGTTGCCTAATGCTTACCTGTGACGGGAAGCACTGGCTGGTCGTCTGCTTCATGTACCAGACCCATCAGAGCAACAGTAAAGGGGAGGGAGGGATTACCAGGAGGTGTTGTGGGAAGAAAAGACACATTGCATGGATTTAGCAAAAGCTCCTCTGACTTCTCAGAAAAACTTGGCCTTGCTTTTCAAAACTTTGGAAGTATTGGGCTGTGTTCATTTTTCAGTTCATGTCTGAAAGCTTTAAAATAAAGTGCTTGTACAAGGCTAGCTGTCAAATCTTAGAAGCTGGCAGTTCCCTGTACTGTAAATATGCTTTTGTTCTTCCATTTGATTATACAGAGAGTATGTAATACCCGGAGGAGGACTCCAAGTCCAAACTGAGAAAACTTATGGTAGTTTTAGAAATCAATCTGTCTGAGGTACTATTTAAGCCTATCCATTACTTCTTTCATTAAATTATCTTATGGTTTAGGACACAAAGGTTCCTGAAGCTTCCCTAAGACTTTTGAACTCTGTCTCGCCAGGGAAAAAAGAAAACCTGAAAAGTACCATTTAAAGATTTGAGTACTGAGAACTGTTCTCCCTTCATAAACTTTAAATGAAGTCCAGTCTCTTTCTTGGGAGCAGCCCTTCAGACAAAAAAATGCTGGTGAGGGAAGCTGTGCTTGATGGAGTAGCAAATCCCAGGGCTCTCCAGAAGCCTGCTGGTCTTTTCCCCTTTGTCCACTGTCATCTGCCTCTTCACAAAGCCATCATTAAGGTTGGGGAAGACCTCTGAGAGTCAGCCATTAACCTAAAATGGTCCTCCACTAAAACACATCCCTGAGCCCACATCTATGTGGGTTCTGAGCATGTGAGGGGACTGTGAATGTCTGTGGTAATTTCGTCTTTGGGGCTCCTTATCTGATCTCACAACTGACCCCCTGCACGTCCTTTGCTCATTCCCAGATGTCCCCAGGGAGCAGCGGCTGCAGGCAGTACAGGCTGCCATCATGCTCATGGCCGATGAGAACAGGGAGGTCCTGCAGACCCTGCTCTGCTTCCTCAGTGATGTCACCTCCGTGGAGGAAAATCAGATGACTCCCATGAACATTGCTGTTTGTCTGGCCCCTTCCCTCTTCCATCTCAATACAGTGAAGAAGGAAAGCTCACCAAGGTATGTTTCTTCTCGTTATAAACAGTCACATCCTTAACACAGAGTGATGATTTCAGTGGTATGCAGGACAAAATTTTCCAAACCAACTGCTTTCCAGCACTCATTAAACAGGGCATAGTTTCAGCAAGAGGGTAAAACCTCTGCTGCAGAGCCAGAAGCACACTTGTTTTCACAAGCCCAGCAGGCATTTCTGGCTGGCTGCTGTGAATATGCCTGCTTTCCATGCAAAATTTTCAATGGGGCACTAGTGAGTTTTGCATGAGTAATGTTGACTTATGAGAAGGAAAAGGGCTTGATTTTGCTGTGGTTGAAGTCTAAGATTAACCGAGTTTTAAAGGCTTCTGATATGTAGATTTTCAATGAGTGGGTTTTTTTCACTTTAAATGTACTGTCTACATTCAGGAAACAAGGTTTATTTCAGGCCACGTTCAAACTGTAACACAGTGAGTGTAGACTAAACAGGGCATAGCCTGGCTAAACATTAGTGGTCCCTCTTGACTTTTTTTCCTCCCACTGGTTCGGAATACAGTGAGATTCTTGGTCAAGTACATGTGTAACCCATGTCTGAGCAAGTGCTTTAAGCAGTRACAATGTAAACCACTTTATATCATGTCTGTTAAAAATCCATTTCGAAATGTACAACACATCATGCAGGACACGCATAACCTTTCCTGCTCTTACCTTTGGCTCAACAATATTTTAGGTAAACATTTTTCCTTTAAAAAAGGCCTAACAGTTTGAGCAGTCTTGGTGATAAATAAAAACTAAAGATCGGGGTTTTTTTCCTCTCTGGTATTGGGAGCATCCTGCTGCTTTTTGCTTTCATATTAAAAAGATTCAGCTCTTTACCTGAGAAACTGAATTCAATTACAGAGTAATACAGAAAAAATATGCAACAGGGAAGCCAGATCAGAAGGACCTCAGTGAAAACCTGGCAGCTACTCAGGGACTTGCTCACATGATAATGGAATGCAACAAACTTTTTGAGGTGAGTGAGAGACTCAAACAGCATTATTCATGGCTACATAATACAGTACCCTTTGAAGTGTTTATGTTTATGCTTACATTTTATGTCTTGTATTAGCTCAGAGATTGGTGCCTGACTTATTTGTAAACTTACTTTGTCTAAAGTTTATTTACCTCATTTCTTTATGGTAATTCCCTTTTAGTATTCAAAAGATTCAAGGTAATTAATCTGTGACAGTTTTCAACCCAAAACACTGGATTAGGAACTTTTAGTCCAATTAAAATCAAAATCTGCTAGTTTAAATTTTTATTACAATGCTTTTAACACCTCGATTAAAACTTATCTATCTCAAAAAGAATTGGTCATATGCTTTATTTCTGTGTGTCGTGCAATAAAGTAAAAATCACATAGAGAGATGCAGTCATTCCTGGAGCTTCTTACACACAGCTGGAAGAAAGCAAATGCTCCTATCTCACTTCCTCAGAGGCACAGGGCAATATTTCTGAGAGCTGAAGGAGTAACAGAGGTGTATTGACATCCGGTTGATCAGTCTAGCACGGTTCTGCATGAGTAGTGCTGTGCTGAGCCACCGGCTGTTTCATTAGACTACTTTGATGTTTCCTCTTGCAAAAAGACAGAAATTGATGTGCATTTTACAGATCATAGGTTCATGCAATTGGATGCTGAGTGGTCCATGAACCTAGGAACAAATTGCCTTAAGGAAAAGATCTCAGGAGATTTTCCCTTTGTATATTCCCTCCCTTTTGTGACACAGGTCCCACACGAGATGATCACCCAATCCCGAAACTCCTATGTTGATGCAGAAGTGCATTCTCTCACCCTGGACGAGCTTGGGAAACAAGTGGATGAGGAAGGAGGGAACTATCAGATGTACCTGGAAATTCTCATGCAGAATCTCCAAAAAGAAGCAAAAGAGAAATTCAAAGGATGGGTCACATGTTCCAGTATGGAGAACACAGAACTTGCCTACAAAAAGGTAATTTGGAGAGACATGGAAGAAGCAGTAAAGAAACCAAATAAAAAATGCAGCCTGGCTATGGGGCACCCTGACAGATTGTATGGCAAAACTCACACCCTTCTTTCTGGCAAGGCACTCTTTTTAAAAAATGTTTTAAAATATTACTAAAAGCAGTTGAAAATGTAATATAATAGTGATTCAAACATGAGAATCTGGAAAGAGGCACATAAAGCAAGCCAGGGTCTCCATAACAGATCACGTAAGTGATAGAGCAACCAACACAGCCAGAGAGTGAGCTGAGATGTTAAAAAACAGAGAACATTACCTGGGCAAGCTTTTTGACTRGAGGACATGGAAAGTTTCTGACCAGTTCTTGATGTGTGTCAGCAGTTTGGCAAACACAGCAAGATAACAGGTAACTACAAAACTTCAGGCTCCCCAATGCTTTATCAAGTAGGTCAGCCATATCACCAGTTTTATCCCTGACCCTTTTGTCCTTTTTTGAAGTGGATTTTTGGTACTGCACCTTTTATTAAAATTTCTGAATTTGTTTTGGGCTCCATCACTTCTCTGGGGGAAGCCAGACCACTGCAGTGAGGCAGAGGGTGCTGCAGGTCCCTGCAGGCAGTGGAGTTCAGGGCTGCTGGAAATGCAGTAGCAAAGCAGAGGTCTCCAAACCAGCATCAGCTAGTGAGAGGAGGGGATGGATTTGGGGGGCGGGGGGGGGGGGGGGGGGGGGGGGGGGGGGGGGGGGTGACATTCATTAGGTAGGAGAAGGCAGTTTACTTGCGTACTGCCTGAAATAGGATCCCTAAAACCATGCAGAAAAGCTGTATGTGTGCAGTCTGGGAAATTCACCTTGTGTGTAGCCCAGCACTTTCTGCTGCCTGTGCTGCAAGCTGSGGAGGTGTTCTGAGCATCTGTGAGCAAGGAGGAGTTAGCAAGCACCTTTGAAAGGTGTTTTCTCTGGCAGCTATTTTGAGGAGCAGACGTCTGTGTACCTGACACTTAACTGAATCAACATATGTTCTGCTCTGCCAGAATTAACCAGGAGGGTCAGTGGATCCTCAGTCCTAGGTAGTGTGTAAGATTGCCTAAGGTGGTTGCTTTATTTCAGCCCAGAGTTTCAGTCTCTCCTCTGTTTTTACTTCTGCAGACACATATTCTTTGCTACACTTGGTGCGTCTGGGCTTGGAAAAGTGTCTGTCACCCCAGAAGTAATACAGAACCTCCCTGGCACTGTGGGAACTAATCCAGATGTATTCTGTTATGAGAGCAGAGTACTGAATCACTTCAGATTTCCATTGAGGAGCAGCAGAGCAGCAGCAGCAGCAATAATAGTAATGATTAGCAGGGAATATGAATGCTCTTAGTCTGAAGTCAGACACATATGTGGAGATTTTATCCTCAGTTACAGTCTGCYGAAGACAGGCACATAAATCATGGGGGTTTGTGTTCTTGGTTGCTTCACTCCAGGTTGGGGATGGGAACCCACTAAGGCTTTGGAAAGCCTCAGTTGAAGTTGAAGCCCCCCCATCTGTTGTCCTGAACCGAGTGCTGAGAGAACGTCACCTCTGGGACGAGGACTTCTTGCAGTGGAAGGTGGTGGAGAGCCTGGACAAGCAGACAGAAGTTTACCAGTACGTTTTGAACAGCATGGCTCCTCACCCCATCCGAGACTTTGTCATTCTGAGGTAAGCTGAGGACAGTTCTCTGGTACCTTTGGCTCCTGCAATGCATAGAGGAAGATCTGAATTTATCTCAGCCTTCACATCTGTATAATTGCTCTGCAAGAACTCTACTTGTGGGCAGCAGTGTTGATTTCTCAAACTGAATTAGAGTCATACACCTGGAGCATGCTGACCTTTTCTCTGATGTAATTTGAGCAGCACATACTCCTGAGGCCATAAATATAATTTCTTCCTCAGAACAGATGTCTGATAATAGCTGCTCTTCCCTCTTAGCTTTGTTTGTTGTCAAAACAGTGCAAATATAACCCAGTTGTTTTTTACGCTGCTTCTGCTGTTCTCTGGGGAACGTTTGATGTTTAAGAACCAAATGTTTAGAGAAGAAGATAGTGGTGCTTTTAAGCTAAGGCTGTTACACGGTCTCTGTATAAGTTATTATCTTAAATTTTCAGTTGGAGCCTTTTTGAACAAATAAATGCTTTGTTCCATAAAAATCGTAATGTGGAAATTAACAGGAAGAGGCAGTAGATTTGCATTCTCTCTTCCAGGGGATGACTTCTCTCAAATAAACGTACAGCTGTGTATCAATATTCCACGTTCAATCCCAGTTCTGCCATTGTCTATCTGCCTGGACAGAACAGTCAAAAAATACCCCTCTTATGCACCTTCTGCCTTTGAAATCCTGGCCTTTGCTTGCTAGGAGCTTTTGTGGAGCTGCTGACATATTTCACTTACAGGGTCAGTCCTACAGTCATTTATTTCAGGAAGATTTTGTGCATCCTTGTTTTTGGTCTCATCTTTCTTTGACTGAAATGATGTGCCAGAGAAATACAAAACAGTTTTGACAAAGGAAGTAGTCCAGTGAGTCAGAATTGTATTAAAGGGAGAGCAGATTGAAGCAAAAAGATGAGTCAAATAAAATACAATTATGAAAGTACATCACTTTTATGAACTTCAGTAGTCTCTTAGAGGATGACAACATGCAGATATTGCTGATATAAGGGAAGAATTATTGGAAATCTTAGGGGAAGATTTAAAAAATGTTTTCTGTAACCAGTGCTGCCATTACTCAATTTCCTTTGCCTTCCCACAGTATACTGAGCTAAATAAATTATTTTATAATGAATTATGTATTTTATGTAATTATATATCATTATTTTATAAATAATCTTCTTACATAATGTTATTAACTTGAACCAGTGATAAAATTGGCCCTCTGCATGGCACTGAGAAGATTGTCTGCAAGCGGCAGGGAGGTTTTGATGACTGTAATTTGGTCCTCTCATTTGCCACTTAGTTCACGATCAGGTTTCGTGGTGGTTTATGTTCTTTAAAGACCTGCTGTGCAGTCACATCAGTTAAAGAAAAATCTTTCTATCGAGTTCTCATTCTTTTCACTAACCCAGGCAGAATGGCCCCTGAGGACAGAAATACATACCATAAAAATGAATCCTGGTGGGTTCTTAAGGGCTGAAAACAGACATCAGGCAGATCTGTCAGGTTCTGTTGTTTATCTCTTTTGACTGATACCATGAAGTCTAGAGTGAGGTTAGCCAGCAATACCACAGTCAATTTGATACCTTATGATTGGTGGGAAGTGAACAGTGAAATTATAATACACCTCTGGGGACATGAATAAGTATATTTTAGCAGATGGCCATTTTCTCCTTCTCAATCAAACTTTTGGCTGTGAAAGGATCAACTTCATTGTTCCCTTTTTTTTGATGTGACAGTCATAACAAGGAGATTAGGCTCCCTAGAGAAGACTGATAGTAAGAGGAGAGGGGAAGTGTTTCATATGCCTGGGATATGACACAGCTCTCAGCTGCCCTGCACAGGCATCACTTTTATTAAAGAATCCACAAGTGTTTAATGKTCATTCAGTATCACAGCATTTTGGTGCATTAGGTGCCATGCCTGGTTTTACCACTGTAATGCATTTAAAGAATGAAACTGAAACTGGCCTAAATCCATATGAGGAACAGGAAACATAAGTCTTCTGAAATCTCTGGGATATAGAACGTTCCACTTCCCAAATGGCCCAGGTAGTGCTGGGTAGTTACTGAAACAACAGCTAAACACTGTGCAAGCACTCACAGGAGGTGGTTCAGCGTTTCTCATACTGGATCTCGGCTGTGATTTCCTACTCCCATGTGTTGCATCTGTAAGATTTTATTTATGCCCAGGCACATGTAAAACCTTCTGGTCAGTATCCTCCTGCAGTGTCTTGGAATAGCAGCTCAGTGTAATGTTAGAAAAATGCAGAATGTTAAAATTACCTACTGAAGTCCAAACTTCAACAGTCCTTGAAAGCAGCTTGCCTGCTAAAATATCATACTTCCCAAGGAAGCATAATCCCTGTCACAGACAGTCCACAGCAAGATGATGCATGTTGCACAGCACAGTGGGAATTCCTCATTTCTTCCCACAGCATAGGAAAGAGCACAGACCTATCCTCTGAGCATCAGTGCAGGTGAGAAAGATGTGAGACACCAGAATATGTAGAAAATGCTTACAGAACAACAAAAAAAAATGTTAAGGGTTAAAGTCTAGGTCTCCTGATTTCATGGAAAATTTCTCCAGCAGAGAGGCTAGAAACTTGGGAGAGGAAAAAATGGACATTTGCTTTTAATTTAGACATGCTGGAAACATATTCTGGGTAGTTGTGAGGATTTCTGCAGTACTAAACTGCATTTCTTGTTCTGTAAGTCTGCATGGGTGCAATGCAGTTCCAGATTTTTCTGGATGGGTTATCCTCACTCTTTCTCCTTTCCAAAACTTCTGTCTGACTGCAGAAGGCTCTACTCTGTCCTTTAATGCATAAAGGTTACAAAACCTTCCTGTGCAGAAGCAGAACTTCTGCACCTGAAGCCACATAGATGGCCATTCCACATCACAGTCAGACTGCCAACTGGGAAATGTGGAACTCCCCCACGGATTCTTGAGACAGTCCCTGGCATTGTAGGCAACAAGGACTGGCAGACAAGCAAACTGCTAATTGTGGTTCTTACTTGTATGCCCAAAAGTCTCATTGCTAAAGGGATTCCATCTTGCAGGACATGGAGGACAGATTTGCCCAAGGGGATGTGCATGCTGGTTGCCATCTCTGTGGAGCACGAAGAGGCTCCTATCATGGGGGCTGTGCGAGCCATCGTGATGGACTCCCAGTACTTGATAGAGCCCTGTGGCTCAGGTAAAGCCAGGCTGACCCACATCTGCAGGACTGACCTAAAGTGAGTATTCCACCTGCACAAAGTGACATCCATTCAGCAGGACAAACCTCAAGCTCAGGGAGGGGACATGCTGGGAACAGAGGGTATGGGTGGCATAGCCTTGCTGCTCTGGAGTTTTCCTGCAGGCTTTCCTCCACTCAGCCCCTACCACTGTTCTGATGTGATCTCAGAAACAGAATCTGGTTATTTGATTACTGCAAGGGAGAATTTCAGACTACACTTAAAATGACAAGTATTTGAAGTGTCCACCACCTCTGTGGCCAGTGGGGAGCAGGAAGCGTGGCAAGGATGTTTCTGTGGGGCATATTTCTTGAGTATTTGAGTTTCTCAATAATTCTCTTCTCATTTCTTTAGAGGACATTCCCCAGAGTGGTACAACAAAGGCTTTGGACATCTGTGTGCAGCAGAAGTTGCCAGGATCAGAAATTCATTTCAACCTCTGATTGCTGAGGGACCAGAAACAAAAATTTGAGGAAGCATTCCTGGGAGCATGTGAGCTGGGAGGGAAGAGTCTGGCAGGGAACAGGAATACTGAAAGCAAAGGTCTTATTTAAGCWGCAGAAATCTCACCAGACCTGGGTCTATACAAAGCTGAGAAAGGAATTTTATAGGAAAGTTCTTTTATTCTGGAGACTTCACCTTCCCCCCTCCCCCACATCCACACTGTAATAATTTTGATTATTGAACTAAACATTTCTTCAGAGAGCTTTTATTACTTTAAAAACAGATTATTGCCATTACTTGTACGTTACATAACTCTGGTATTTAAAGGCTTCTAAGAAGCATATTTTAATTGTAAATAAATAATGTACAGTATGTATATATTTATCTATATTCTATCTATCTATATATATGTATATGTATAAATTAATTATTTTGTATATAACCCAGTGCAAACCACTTGCATCATTTGGACCTGAAGTGGATCTGTCACTTGTTTTTTAGTGTGTCACTGCTACATAAGTTGTGTTTGCTGTTGTCACAGGGCTACCAAGCATAATTCGTGTGGTAACAAATGCCTGCACTCAAATATGTTTTGTGTTCKTGTGTGCTATAAGAAGGTACCCAGAAATAGATGTTGGAAGAAGTACAGGAAACTAAGAAAGGAGGAGGTTACTGTTAATTTAAAAATAATGTGGAGTCTCACCAAATAAAATACATGGAGATGCATCGGAGACAGACATCGTGGAGGCCATTTATGTTCAGCTGCAGAATTGTGACTGTTAGAAGAAGGTGCTGGAAACTTACCTGTTGCCTTAATTCCTGGTGTCTGTCAGGAGAGAACCTCACTGTGTGCAGTGTTCCAGGTTACTGCTCATCCTCAGACAGCACAAAGTAAYGCTGTGTGTCCTCAGATTTCTGAAGTCAGAGTAGTAAGTTACTAAGCTGTAAATTAACTTTTTAAAGCATTTTGTCTAGGTTCTGAGTGTTTCTGTTTTGTTCTTTCCTTCTCCCACAGAGATGGCTAGTCCAAAGCAGGTTTTCCACATCCAGTGGACACAAAGACATGCAGATGAACACGCCTTTTAATATTCTTACTATACAAATAACTGCGCTTTTTTTAAGGTTTTAAATAAATCTTGAAGATTTAAAAGACTAAATAAATTATTTTCTTGGAAAGACTGTTTTTGTAGTAACAGCAAGAATTTTCATCTTATATTGCACTGATCTGCATGATCCCACCTCTGTAGACATTGGTGGGAGCAGGATTAGCCCTGACTATGAGGAGCAGGAGCCATTTAAGCCTATTACATAATTTCATTTTCAGGGACCTATTATTTTGCTAATGGAAGTATGCTTTAAAAGTAATAATAATAATAATAATAATAATAATAATAATAATAATAATTTGTCAGCATTGCCTTAGAGGCAGGGTTCCATTTTGTTTTTAACTAACCTAAGACCAAAATGTTATTACATCTAGGACTCAATAAGAATGTACAAGCCTGTTAATACTGTTCTTCATTAATTGCATTTGTTCATTTGGACTTCGTTGCTGCATAAACCAGCGGAGTCGCTCACAGCCAGTGCTTCAGCTCAGTCCTTCCAACAAAATCTAGAAAGATCAGTATGAGGGCAGTTAAGCAGGATGCATTTCTTACCAAGGTGAAGCTACAGCTTTGTGCCTCGATTCAGTGAATGTGGAGGTCTCTTCAAAGCCAGAGCTTTGAGCGTGCCCCAGGTGTGGGAGCGGTGCAGTGCACGGTGTTTGGTGACAGCTGCTGGAGTGTGATTTCCCCATGCCATCCTGCCACACACATGAAGGCTGTGCTGGCAGGGGACAGCCCTGCAATCTGAGGAGCACCTGTGGCAGCTCCGGGTGGACAGGGTGACCCAGGTGACCCACAGTGCTCCAGGGTGTCCTTGTGAAGGAGCAGGACCCCAAAAAAGTCACTGTCATCTCCCATGAACTGAGTCACCCATGTTTTGCTGTGCAAGCCCTAGGATCGGGAATGTCGGCTGCCTGGGAGCTCCTGCCTTGAGTTTATGGCCAACAATGGTTGCAGGGTGCAACTACTTTAAGTAGCTTTAAGTCC
The DNA here is from genome assembly GCF_030028575.1 of Malurus melanocephalus. Classification (NCBI taxonomy): domain Eukaryota; kingdom Metazoa; phylum Chordata; class Aves; order Passeriformes; family Maluridae; genus Malurus; species Malurus melanocephalus. The sequence goes on along the minus strand of NW_026623851.1, from coordinate 346,676 downwards.
CACAGACAGGGGAGTGCTGCCACAGCTCTTGAGTGGCTGTGGTGGGGTCTGGCAGTCACCCGTTCGCTGCAGGGCAGCCCCATTGCCCAGGCTTAGCCCTCCCGGGAGCAAACAGTGCCTCTCCAGCTGGGAATGCCATTCCAGAAAGCAGCCCCTCCTCCCCAAACGCCTGTGGCCATGGCAGCAGATTTCATGCTAGCTGTTTTCCAAAACATGAGCAATTAGAGTACTTCTGCTACATTAGTTCACATAAATAAATACAGCAGTCCCTCAGCATTAACAGGCACAGAATTTCTAGCCCTGGGAATGGCAGTGTCTGGAAATAAATAATTTCTTAAGGAAAAGAAGGGAAAACCTGGACAGTGTTTTTGTCCCGTCTGACAAATCATTGCTCAGCTGGAAGAGGTCCGGTGCCACCTGCCACCTTTAGCAAGGTAGGCTTGTTTTCTTGCCCTTGCAGAAACTCTGTCACGTGTTTCTGCCATCTCCAAGCCATGTATTGTTGAAATAAGATTTCTTCAAAATGCACATTATGCCATGTCTGCCATTCAGCTACCACAGTATTTTGTATTGTTACATAGATTCATTATGATAATTGCATTTTTAAATGTTATACTCATATAAGTACCTCATATTTTTACCTCATCTGTTGGTATCAGTCATTAGYTGTAAAAAGTAACTTCAGAGTTGAATAAATTTGCATACACTAAAGGATCGTGTTTCTTTGTGCTCTTTTTTCATCCATTGGCTCAGGAAATGCTACATTTAAACCCTTGTTTTCTTTAGTGGAACCTGCTATACACTAAACTGTTCTGGTGTGGGACTTCAGTAATGATTGCAGGCTCAAAATTGATTTGTTGTTTATTATATGTAGCCCGTAGTATCCCTATGTATACATGAGCTCCATGGCAAAGATTGTGTTTTCCAAAGAAGCCATTGAAACAGGAAAGCTGGCTTAGCAGATTCACCGAATATCCAGAATTGGAAGGGACCCACAAGGATCATCAAGTCCAGGCTTGAGAAAGGTAAATTCAGATCCTCAACAGTTTAGGCTCCTGACTCCCACTGAGCTCAGCCATGTTTCTGCATCTACGTTCTTGTCAGTAATTTAGGTCCAGGTTCATAAGAGTGACTGTGAAGATGGGAGGGTGAGTGCTGGGTTCTCATTGTCAGGCATCAGCCATCTCAAATCCATCAAGCCACTGCAAAAGAGCAAAAGGTGCAATAACATGACAGTGATTGCTGTGGTTTGTTTCACATATTCTACATATGGGATAAACGTTCCTTTGGATGGGTACTGTGGTGTAACCCCAGTTGGCAAATAAGTACCACTCTCTACCCCCACACCTGGAAGGATAGGGAAGGAATCATGAAAAGGTAAAACCTGTGGGTTGAGATAAGAATAGTTTAGCAATTGAAATGAAGCAACAATATTATCAACATCAACAACAACAACAATAACAAAAATAATGAGGGGATTAAAAAAAAMCAGAAATATTACCCTGGAAACACAAATGATGCACGATACCATTGCTCACCACCTGCTGACCGATGCCCAAGCCCATCCATAAGCAGCAACTGTCTCCCCACCTGCCAGCTCCCTCGGTTTCTAGACTGGACATAACGTTCCATGGTATGGAATATCCCTTTGGCCAGTTTGGTCAGCTGTTCTGGCTGTGCTCCCTCCCAGCTTTTTGTGCACCTGCTCAGTGGCAGAGTATGAGAAACTGAAAACTCCTTGGCTTCGGGTGAGCACTGCTTAGCAACTACCAAAACATCACAGCATTATCAACATTATTCTCACACTGAATCCAAAACACAGCCCTGTATCAGCTACTAACAAGAAAATTAGCTCTTCTGCAGCTGTAACCAGGACATGGTGTTGACATCCCTCCAACTCTTTCTTGACTTACTGAAAGAAACCAAGTCTCAGAAAACAGGGTAATGACCAGAGTCAGCTATGAAAGACCATCTAGGAGGGGATACGCCTTTACATCCCACCATTGAGAGGAAGCTCTGTTTTAAAATTTGGATTGAAAGGAAGCACTTTTTTCCAATTGTCTGCCCAATGGCAGAGATGGGCAGCTGTGAAAGCCTATCCTTTCTTGTGCAAAAATCACACACTATGTCAGTGCTCTCATTCCCATTCTCCCTCCCACCCACCTTCTATGAGGGCAGGGCAGTGAGGTTATCTTAACCCGAACAGCACTGACGTTTCAGCTCCTGGTAAGCGCAGACTTCAAAGTGATGAATTCTTGGGCATCCACCCCCACTACAAGATCTTGCAGGGCAATCCCTCTGCTTGATGCATTCACACTGCAGAGTCAGGGTCATCCTCAGAGGGTCTTGGCAGGCCTGAGAGGTGCTGCTCCCCCAAAGGGCTGGTAGCTGTTAGACAAGAACACAGGGTGAGCACGCTGAGATGACTGTGAGGTGAAAATGTTGGAATAAATATCCAGAAAACTGCTGGAGCCTGCCAATCAGATAGGAGAGGATGAAAACAAATACTGCTGCTCCAGCTCAGTTGTGATGGGAAAATGCTGGCGGGTAAATGAAGACCTTGCCACCCAGAAAGCAGCATCACCCACTCACGATCCCCTGAGAATTTAGTATGATCATGCTATGGTCTCCTTGCCAGATGTGTGTCAGCCACAGCTGCACAAGGACTAGACCAGGCAGACTATTGTCACAGCTACAGTTTGTCTCGGTTTGAGACAATGTTTTCAGAGAAAAAATTTTGCAGAGTAAATGTTTCCTCTGAAGTGAAAAACTTTGATAATTTTTTCCCACCAATATGAAAATGGACGTTAAGGCAAAAGTGAAGAGAAAAAAAAAAGGAGTTTATTAACAAAAAAAAAGGAGTTTATTAACAAAACACAGTGCCCACAGGACACAGATAAAAAGTAACTGTTAGATATTTAACACTCAGGARCACACAGCGACCCCCTCCCCCACAGCCGCTCGCCACATGGTGGTGTGGACAAAAGATGGTGGCTCCTGTCCCTGGGAAAAGGAAAAAAAAAAACAAAAAAACCAACCCATGTGGCCGCTCTCATAACAGTGGCAAAAACCTGGATTATAGTCCTTTCTTCACTGTGGATAAAACAGAGGGCTTGTTGTGTTTTTCTATTGCCGGCTTGGCTTCTTCCGGAGTCCGGGACGAGAGGGAGCTGCGCGGCTTCTCCCTGCCAGTTGCCAAATTGCTCCAGAGGCAGAATCACAGGAGCCGCAGAGGGAATCCGTCCATGGAAAACTGCCCAAGCTAACAAACACGTGCTAGCTAAAACTGCAACAATGTAACTCTGCTGCATGCAGCAAGCAAGGACTCCCGCAGCGCAGAGCTGGTCTGCAAAAGCAAMAGTCGAGCTACAAAAGTCAACGGCTGCACGGCCGTGCCAGCTTTTTAAACTGCCCRTGCCACCTTCCCAGCCGCCCCTGCTCCTTCTTCCGGGTTGCATTTAAAGGGGCAGGTACCTTTTGGGCATTACAAGCCAATGGGACATAGGAATACAGAACAGAATTGGCACAAAACCAACCCGAGACATTCCACCCCTTATTCCATATCTGTCGGCTTGAAGCCCAAACTAATACATTCTAACTTTACAGACACACATATATATACATGTATACATATATACAGAATAGTGGCAGTGACATTCAGCAAGCATTAATCATAGTCATCCCAACATTAAAAGCGGTTTTCACTCAAAATCAAATCCCCCTGAGGTACACAATGAGTTTCTCTGTCCTCCTGCATTACCCACCATGTGCAAACTCGTCCATGAGAAACGGCAACGCCACGGATGGGTTTGTCTTTGCTCGAGGCAGAATTAATCCAAACATTCTTTCCTAACAAAACTTTGAGATGTACTGCAGGGACCCTGTCTCCATCCACTGTATGCAGGGGTTCATACTGAGCAGGGCCTGCTCAGTTGGTGGAGCCTCGAGTGTTTACCATCCAGGTATCCTTTGCTAGGCGCTGTTCCCAGTTTTTGAAAGTACCTCCGCCCAGTGCCTTCAAGGTGGTTTTYARRAGYCCRTTGCACCGTTCCACTTTGCCAGCAGCAGGTGCATGGTAAGGGATATGGTACACCCACTCARTGCCAYGTTCCCTAGCCCAGGTGTTWATAAGGCTGTTCTTGAAATGAGTCCCGTTGTCAGACTCAATTCCCTCTGGGGTACCATGACTCCAAAGGACCTGTGTTTCAAGGCCCAGGATGGTGCTACGGGCAGTAGCGTGAGGCACAGGGTAGGTCTCCAACCATCCAGTGGCAGCTTTTACCATTGTGAGTACATAGCGCTTGCCATGACAAGTCTGGGGCAGTGTGATGTAATAAACCGGCCGGGCCTCTCCATACTTGTACTTGTCCCACCTTCCCYCATACCACAGGGGCTTCACCTGTTTGGCCTGCTTGATGGCAGCACATGTCTCACAATTGTGGATAACTTGGGAGATACTGTCCATGGTTAGATCCACTCCTCAGTCTCRTGCCCACTTATATSTGGCATCTTGGGCCTRTCGAGCTATGAACAACTCACCCTTGTGTTGCCAGTCCAGGTCGATCTGGGACACCTCTATCTTTGCAGCCTGATCTACCTGCTCGTTGTTTTAGTGTTCTTCATTAGCCCAGCCCTTGGGGACATGGGCATCTACCTGCCAGACTTTCACAGGTAGCTTCTCCACCYGGGCAGCAATGTCTTTCCATTCTTCAGCAGCGCAGATTGGTTTTCCCCTACACTGCCAATTGGCCTTTTTCCATCTGTCCAGCCACCCCCACAAAGCATTGGCCACAATCCTTGAATCAGTGTAAAGGTAGAGCTTTGGCCACTTTTCCCTCTCAGCAATGTCCAGGGCCAGCTGGATGGCTTTGAGTTCAGCAAATTGACTTGATCCACCTTGTCCTTCTATGGCCTGTGTGACCTGTCGTGTGGGGCTCCATACAGCTGCTTTCCACTTTCGGTTCATCCCTACAATGCGACAGGAACCGTCAGTGAAAAAAGCGTAGCATTTATCCTCTGCTGGCAGTTGGTTGTATAGTGGAGCTTCCTCAGCCCGGGTCACTTGTTCTCGTTCTTCCTCATCAGCAAGACCAAAATCTTCACCTTCAGGCCAATTTGTAATTATTTCCAGGATCCCAGGGCGATTCAGGTTTCCTATATGGGTGCGCTGAGTAATGAGAGAGATCCATTTGCTCCAGGTAGCATCGGTGACATGGTGGGTAGAGGGGACCTCAGCTTTGAACATCCACCCCAGCACTGGTAATCGGGGTGCCAGGGGGAGTTGGGCTTCAGTGCCAATCACCTCTGAAGCAGCTTGGACTCCTTCATAGGCTGCCAAGATCTCCTTCTCTGTTGGGGTGTAATTGGCCTCGGACCCTCAATAGCTTCGGCTCCAGAATCCCAGTGGCCGGCTTCAAGTCTCACCAGACACCTTTTGTCAAAGGCTCCAGGACAATTCCTCCCAGCTGCAGTGTAGAGCATGTTCTTCACTTTGGATGCTGCCCTGACTGGGCCAAGGGCTAACACATGAGTGATTTCCTGCTTGATCTGGGTGACCTGTCTTGCTGCYGTTCAGGGCCCCACTGGAAATCGTTCTTCTTGTGGGTCACCAGGTAGTGAGGGCGCACGATCTGCCGGTATTCGGGGATGTGCATCCTCCAAAAGCCTATGGCACCAAGGAAAGCTTGTGTTTCGTTTTTGCTGGKCGGTGGAGACATTGACGTGATCTTATTGATGACCTCGGTGGGGATCTGACGCTGTCCATCTTGCCACTTTACCCCAAGGAACTGGATCTCTCAAGCAGGTCCCTTCACTTTGTTCCTTTTTATCGCAAAGCCAGCTTCCAGGAGAATCTGGATGATCTTCTCCCCTTTCTCAAATACTTCCATTGCCGTGTCCCCCCGCACAATGATGTCATCAATATACTGAAGATTTTCCGGAGCCTCACCCTTTTCCAGTGTGGCCTGGATCAGCCCATGGCAGATRGTAGGGCTGTGCTTCCATTCCTGGGGCAGCTGGTTCCAGGTGTACTGCATGCTCCTCCAGGTGAAAGCAAACTGAGGCCTACACTCTGCTGCCAGAGGAATRGAGAAGAATGCGTTGGCCATGTCAATGATGGCATACCACTTCGCTGCTTTGGACTCCAGCTCATACTGGAGCTCCAGCATGTCTGACACAGAAGCACTCAGTGGTGGAGTCACTTCATTTACGCCACAGTAGTCCACAGTCAATTCCATTCCCCTTCAGACTTGTGCACAGGCCAGATGGGGCTGTTGAAGGGTGAGTGGGCCTTGCTGACCACCCCTTGGTTCTCCAGCTCTCGGATCATCTTCTGGATGGGGATCACGGCATCTYGATTCMTCYGGTACTGCTGGCRGTGCACTGTCGAGGTGGCGACTGGAACGTGCTACTCTTCCACCTTCAGGTGGTCTGCAGAAGGGTTCTTGGATAGTCCAGGCTAAGTGTTCAGCTGTCTGATACACTCCACCTCCACAGCAGCTCTCCCAAAAGCGCACTTAAGTCTTTTAGGGTCTTTGAAAAAACATTCCAGAGAAAATCTATTCCCAGAATGCATGGGGCCTCTGGACCAGTCACGATCAGATGTTTCTGCCACTCCCTCCCAGTAAGGTTCAGCTCAGCTTCCCGTCAATTCCTGTGATCCCCCTGTGAACACCCCCTGCAATAGAAATGGGTTCTGCCCCCACATGTCCCAATAGCATCAGGGTACACTGCGCTCCGTGTCAACCAATGCCTCATATTTTTGTGGCTCTGATGTGCCAGGCCATCGGATCCACACCATCCAGGAGACATGGCTTTCCCATGCCTCTACTTGGCTAGAGGCAGGGCCCTTCTAATCCTGGCTATCATCCCTTCCATGGGCACACCCACAGGTTCCTCCAAGGGAATAGGACATATCACTTCCCCCTCCATTGCATCTAGTGGGTTGGCTATGGGAAGCTGAGGCTACCTTCCCTTTAGAAGAACTGCCTCGGCTAGTGTTTTCCCCCTTGAGCTGACACACCCAGGCTGCCAGGGCAGAAGTGGGTTTCCCATCCCACCTACTCATGTCTTCCCCTTGCTCACATAGGAAGAACCACAGCTCAGCTCATGGGGTGTACCCTCTTTCCCTTGCTGGGGGACRTTGGCCTCTGGTGTTGGGGCCTGTGACTTGTAGTGGTGCCACACCGTTCTTCCTCATCTCCTCCTTAATCTCTTTCATCTCCTCTTGGAGGTCTTTAACCACAACAGAGACGTGAGCCTGCATTGGGCCATTGATCATACTCGCATAGTACCAGAGCCTGTTGGCTACAGAATGTGACTGCCTGAGGGCCCCGGTCCCGCCGCACCCCGCGGGAAAGACGACAGGAGACTCCGAGAGGCAGGTCCAGTTTCTTCTTTATTAGTCTTYTGATCTCAGCTCAGTGATTTTCAGCTCTACCTCTAACTAGCTACTAGCACGCTTTTTATACAGTTTTCTTATCTCCCGGCTTGCCAAATACACCAATCACCCAGGCCCCAGTCAGATGACATAGCCGGACACTCTCCAATGTCCATGTAGCATGTTCCAGTCGATGATTGGTAGATACTTTCATTTGTCCAATCCYGTTCATCTCCATGGCTGGCTGCGTCAGCCTAGCCCATCCCTTACTWTGTCATTTAGCTCATGCGCATACTACTCATTAGTCCTGCCCATATTAACTCCGAGCCCAGCCCCCATGCATAGCTGTAAGATAACAAGGGCCATGGCAACAGAACCCACTGTTTCTCAGTTGTCATCAGCATAATCGTGGCAATGAAGGTGACATACTGGGATGGCCCCTGACTTGCCAGATTCCACGCCATTTGCCCAGTGCACCTGACCTGGTCAGGACCATTATGATGCTGCCCATCCCTTCCAAAGAATACCTCCATTACACCTACTTCTCTGAGCTGTTGGGTCCCATCCTCAATGGTCTTCCAGGGCATTCTGCGATAGTATTCCTGCATCCTGTCTCTGTGGACAAACCTCTCCCTTACACTCATTAAGAGCCGCTCCCAGAGAGAAAGAGGCCCCAGCTCCCTCACAAACACCTGATTAATACCTGCATCTTTGGTCAAGGCTCCCAAATGCCTTGCCTCACAACCATCCAATTGCACACTTGAGCCCATAAGGTCCCAAACCCGAAGTAACCAGGTTGAACAAGCCTCGCCTCGCCATTGCTCGATGACATTTCACGAATTGTGGAGGCTGTCATATGACAGGGACTCAGTGATTATTTCTGGCTCTGGCTCCCCTGCTGGTTGTCAGGGCCCTGGTTCCCCATCATCATTAACTGAGCATACCGATTTGGTTTTATACTTCTTCCTCTGCACAGGGGTTACTGCAGCTGGCTATGGCTGGGCTTGCGGTTCAGCCAGAACCTGGACAGGTATAATGTCCGTGGGTTCCATTGCTGCACCATCAGAACCTTCCTCTTTGGGGCAGGGAGAGGGTTTGCCGCCAGCTGGGAAGACGTATTCCCTCAGCCCCTGGTGCATGTCCCACATTTCTTCTGCCAGCACCCCCACCCACTCCAGGCGGCGCAGCTCCCGCATCTCCTCCACCAGTACCCTCACCCACTCTGGGCATTTAATTTCTGAAGTAGGTTGCTGGGCAGGGTCAGGCAGTGGGACAGAGTCCGGTTTGRGGGATGGGTCAGGCTCTGTGGCAGCGTTGCTAGTCTCTGGGGCAGCATCCCTAGCCTCTATGGCAATGTCCCTAGTGTCTGTGGCAGCATCCCTGGTCTCTGGAGCAGATGTTAGAGTGGTTGCCCAGGGCAGTCTCACCATGTCCTTCAATGCTAAAAAGAATATGTATATTAGTATCATGTAGTTAGCATCTAGGGGAAAAATGGACCCTTTGAATGCTGAYGGAGTAGCCCCAAATAAATGGGTGAAGGATTGGGAGAATGCTTCCCCTGGTGTTCCTCACAATAGATACCATTATTAACCCAACTCAGAAGCACACACTTAGTGTGTGATAGCCCTGTATCCATGGGCCTGCTGTCCAGAGAAAGTAAAAAATCCACGAAGTCCTCACCTTATTCACCCATTGTKTGAATTGAATAATGGCCACTGTAGCCTTAGTCAGAGGATCCATGTTCAGGAAAGGAGCTGCAAATGGGAAAAATATRGTTACGAATATGTGCCACCCAAACCAAGGTATGTTAGACCACATGGTGGTGCCGCCTAGTGAGGCTCCTACACCCCRAACACAAGGATAGGTCACCCAAAAACTGTTATTCCTTTTGCACCCCTTTTTSTTCTTTGTGCCCTTGARCCCCACTGTTGGGCACCAAAAATCTGTCTTGATTTGAAAGACAGGTGTTTTGCCAATAAAAGCAGGRACACCCCTTGGAGTAGTGGATATGACCCACCTTTCCTCTGAATTATTATAGCTTTGAAAAACCACAGGCTTCCAGGCAAAAATATGGGAAAAAGGGAATTACAGTTTTCACTAATATGTATAACAAAGTGAAGTAAGTAATAACAACAATAGCAACAACCAGCCTTGTCACGGTGACAAAAACCAGTGACAGCCTCACACAGAGATACACCCAGATCGCCCACGTGGCCAAGGACAGGCACAAACCAGCAGAGATGGATGGAGAAAAAGTTCCTCTGCAAACTCACAGCGGAAACGCCAATCTTGGTGCTCCTTTAACCACCACAGGACGAATCTCAGGGGTCCCAGGCAAGGCACAGGGGCAGAAGATCACAGTGCAGCAAAACAGGAACCAACGAGCGGAGATGCTGGGCTCTACAGAAAAGAGCAGTCAAGCTCTCCTCCACAGGGAGCAAGCCAAGCTCCCTCTCTGAGCCAAGCAGGGCAGGATATATAGTTACCCTCCCCGCCCACCACACCCACACACACCCCCACACACCCCCYCCCAGTACTTAGCAAGATCATTTGKGTGGGGTGTAGGTCCTATTGTCKTTACCAATCACCCAGCCATCAAAAGGATGACCTGGCAATCAGTGTATCCCAGCAACAAAATGGGAAAGAAAAATTCCCCAAGAAAGGAAACAAAAGGAGAAACCTTAACCCACAACAGATCCCAACTGCATCGCTTCACCACTATCCAGCATCATGTTATCACCTGCGATATCCCAGACTTGGACCAGCCAGCCCAATATCGATTCATTAGGCTGTCATTTGTAATCTACCCTTAGGCCACAAATGTTTTCTGGGGTCAGAAACTCAACAATAACTTCTGGTTCAGATTCCCCTGATGGCTGTGAGGTTATGGGCTGCCCATCATCATCTACTGGGTGAATGGATTTGGTTTTGTGTTTCCTTCTCTGGACAGGGGCAACTGCTACTGGCTTAGRCTCATTGTTGGTTTAGCTGCAGCCTGAATGACTGGGGCGTCTGCTGACTTGCCCTCTGACCCCTCTGCTCTCTCCTGCCCCACAGCATTGAGCAGTATGCAATGAGCATTAGCCAGGGCCCAGCATATTGCAATGAGCTTCTTTTTCTTACAGTTCTCATTGCACTTCTCTTTCAGATATTTCCCCACCTCAGCTGGATTATGAATTTTTTCAGGTGGGAAGTTAAAAGCTATTGGTTCAGAAAACTGCTTCAGTATTTGGCCTATATTCTCCCATATCCCACACCACTGACTTCTCCACACATTGGGCTGGTGTCTGGGTTACCCCTCTGGAAATCTCAGCTCTGATTCTAGACATGCTGCAGACCAYATAGAGCATTCCTACCAGATAAAACACCAGGAAAGTGGCATCTTTAACATCTAGGGGAAACWGAACATCCTCAAAAGGTGATGTGCCAGATTAGAAGGTGAAGAAGGAGATGAAGGCCTGGGAAACATCATTCCCTACTTTTCCTGTAGCAGACTGGCTACAATTACTAAAAAGACCCCAAAACAGGTTACTAAGATTAGGATGAAGAAACAACACAGCATACCAATATTCAAAAGCTCCCAGTACCTCTCTTAAACTTTTATAAATCATCACTACCACACCTATAAATATAGGAACTTGATTCGTGTTCCTGATCTATAAAACCTCCATGCAAGGGACAAAAYTGTCCCTCTATGTGGATAGGCAAATAGACCCAGAGACCAGAATGACATAAAACCAAAATACAATTATTACAATCTTTTTCTTCACTTTCTCAAGCCCCAAACATTGGGCGCCAAAATTTTGTCTCGGTTTGAGACAATGTTTCCAGAGAAAAAAATTTGCAGAGTAAATGTTTCCTCTGAAGTGAAAAACTTTGATAATTTTTTCCCACCAATATGAAAATGGACGTTAAGGCAAAAGTGAAGAGAAAAAAAAAAGGAGTTTATTAACAAAAAAAAAGGAGTTTATTAACAAAACACAGTGCCCACAGGACACAGATAAAAAGTAACTGTTAGATATTTAACACTCAGGAGCACACAGCGACCCCCTCCCCCACAGCCGCTCGCCACATGGTGGTGTGGACAAAAGATGGTGGCTCCTGTCCCTGGGAAAAGGAAAAAAAAAAACAAAAAAACCAACCCATGTGGCCGCTCTCATAACAGTGGCAAAAACCTGGATTATAGTCCTTTCTTCACTGTGGATAAAACAGAGGGCTTGTTGTGTTTTTCTATTGCCGGCTTGGCTTCTTCCGGAGTCCKGGACGAGAGGGAGCWGYGCGGCTTCTCCCTGCCAGTTGCCAAATTGCTCCAGAGGCAGAATCACAGGAGCCGCAGAGGGAATCCGTCCATGGAAAACTGCCCAAGCTAACAAACACGTGCTAGCTAAAACTGCAACAATGTAACTCTGCTGCATGCAGCAAGCAAGGACTCCCGTGGCACCAAGCTGGTCTGCAAAAGCAAAAGTCGAGCTCCAAAAGCCAACGGCTGCACGGCCGTGCCAGCTTTTTAAACTGCCCATGCCACCTTCCCAGCCGCCCCTGCTCCTTCTTCCGGGTCGCATTTAAAGGAGATGGCACCTTTTGGGCATTACAAGCCAATTGGATAGAGGAATACAGAACAGAATTGGCACAAAATCAACCCAAGACACAGTTGCACAACACGGTTTGACAGGACCAGGAATGCAAGGCATCAAGCCACAGATTTGTAACGAAGTAGGTGTTTGGATTTYCCTTAAATTAACATTTTAAACTCTGCCACTCAATATCCTGGGCCACTCAGCAATGTGATGTAGAAAGCCAACAGTTCCCCAGAGCAGAACCCACCAAGCACTGTGAAGCTGCAGGGTGTGTACTCCATTGTGCCAGACTCTGCTCAGCTAGCACAAGGACATGTAGAACTCAAGGGCAAACACAGGGAGAGCAGTGGGTCTGGGTTAATGAGTAAACAACAGCAAAAATTGTCACAACACTGCAGAGAACTATTTGCCTGTCCTACACAGGCTGATGTTGGGGAGGCCTTACAGACTTGAGATACCTTCCCTAATCCCACAGCAGGTCCCAAACACCAGAGCCTCTGTGTCTCTGATGAAGGTCAGCATTTTTTGCAGAAAAAGAAACCTGGACAAACAGGTCCTTCCGCCACTCTGACTCTAAAACAAAGATCCCTACCCTGATACTTTAGTACTGACCTCTCACAGGTAGTTATCTTCCATTGTTCTTTTCCACTGCCTGAGCCCAGTCCTGGAGCCCAGCATACCCTGTGCCCACTGCATGTCTGCCTGCAGGCTGTACTCCAGCCAGCACCTGCTTACCCAGCCCAGGATGCACAGGAGGACACAGCCTTTAGAGCAGGGTGACCATGGCCAGGTGGTCAGTGGTCCCAGCTGCAGCTGCAACAGAGGAAGTTGGGCATTGTCAGCCTGCCAGAGCTCAAGTAGAGAATGTTATGTGTCCCACAATAAGGACAAAACTCCAGGGTGAGGAGAGATTATTTCTGCTTCTCTTCAGGAAGGCCAGAGAGCACCAAAACAACCATAAGCCTCAATGTCGCGGTGGGGGAAGAATGCAAGCAACTCAATATGAGTGATAAAGCAAACTTCAACTTTATTCCTGTCACACACTGCTTATATATGCTCATAGTTAATTATGCCTACTTGCTACAATATTATTGGCTAAGCACAGAAAGTTACATTCTCATTTCACTCCCCTCTTCAGTTCTTTCCCAATCTCTCAAAAACATCCTGACCTTGACTATTCTTAGTGCTTGCATCCTGCAACGTATCAAAAACATTCTGTCTTTGAACACTCTGGACACACACATCCTGCAATGTTTCCCATTATCAACATAGAGGCCCAATGCTGCCTATAAGCCGTATTTTCAGTTATTAATGCAAAGGCCTAAAATTTGTTAGCACCCAGTTTGCTTGCACAAGCCTTCCAGAGATCTAAGTCCCTTTTCATTAAGCCATTCTGCAACATGTATGTGCTCCTCAGCCGCACTGCAAGGACAAGTGGGGGCTTTTGATCCTCTCTCAGGGGTGTGAGTCCCACAAGATGGGGAAGCTGAAGGCCATGAACTGCTCTCTGCCACAAGACCAGTTGCATGGAGCTCTGCTGGCAGCCAGCTACAGGATTACAGATTATTTCTTAGCCAGAATGCTTAATTCTACAAAAGGCACAAGGGAAATGCAGCCTGAAACTACAGATTCTGCTCTTTCTCCTCCTCAGAGCAGCCCCAAGACAGGCATATGGCCACAAACACAGAGCCAGCATTTACTGCAGCGAAAATTTGCAACAGCTTGCAATTTATGGGAGCAAATTAGCCACAGGGCCATCTGTCCATCTGTCCTCCCCCAAACCACTGGCCTGCTCCTTGCTGGAATGACTGCTTTTCCTTGAGAGGATGGGTATCAAATTACTTATTTCTTTCTTTTTTTCTTTTTTTTTTTTTTTTAATTAAATAAACGTGGGAACCACAGGTGGTGAAGAAGAGGACAGGAACCCTCTCAGCAGAAACAGCAGCATCTGTGGGCCAGCAGTGCCCCACCACTTATGTGGGATGGATGCTGGCTGAGGGCAGCCTGACCCCCAGACCCACCTGGGCTCTGCCAGCCCAAGTGGCTGCCCCATGGCTCCCTGCTGACACCAGCCAGGCTTTTTTTTGTGGCAATAGGGCCTGAAGCACCACAGCTGCTCTGGTTTGGTCACAGTGAGTGCTTCATTAGCCCCCAGACTCTTCCAGTTTACAGGCTTACCATGGGGGTAGCTGAAAGCAGGAGTYTATCAACACCAAAAACCCATCCCTGTGCCTCACTGCAGGTCAACCAGCACAAACAAGGAGCTTACCATGGCCCAAGTGCAGAGCACTCTAGGTTCACAGCTGCTCTGGTATTTTGCCCAGTGTTGTCTGGTGTCCAGTGGGACAGGAACTCAGAATTGGACCTATGAAGAGAAAGGACAGGGTTTTAAGTCTTTAGCCTGGATTTCTCCTTTCCTGAAGAGTCATGTCCCTTTTCTTCTCTCTCAAGGAGGAGAGATCACACAAGCCCCTTACCCAGCCTCCCAGAACTGGGCTCATCTCATCTGCTGCTTTGCAAAAGAGGCAAAAAAAATATTTAGGGTAAACTTCCCATTGTTCAGTAGCTGCACTTGGRAATCCCCAGTGAGAAATAGGGCAACTGGTCAGGAAGGACAAACTCTGCTGTTGCAGATGCATTGTTGCAGCATTGGCACAATGGCCACATCCAGCGCACATCAGTAGCTCCCTCCTGGGGTATGGGACACCCAAAACAGCATTTCAGAGCCAGCTTTTGGCCATCTTTCCAGTTTCCTACAAGGCTGTGGAGCCTGAGCCAGCATGGATACTCACCTTTGTCTACAGAGAACACACCCACCGCAATATGGAGAGTTGGTTATATTTCATACCCTTCCCAAACACTGAACCATCCCCCACCCACAAGCATTACCTTGGATGGGTAAAAGGCCATGGTGCTGCCCAGCCTTTTCAAGCAATGGTTGTCCTCATGTCCTCCAATCCACTGTCAAGGAGGTGCCAGGACACTCATGAATTGTTGAGCGGTGACATTGATCCCACTGCTGAAACCACCAGGACAGCAGTGGAAAAGTTTGTGGTTATTATCAATACAAATAAAAATAAAGGTTGCAAATAATGAAAAATGAAAAGGGTATCACTGGGTTAAACCAAAATGTTACAATATGGCCTCCCTGGCCTCCCAATATGTTTTGCCTTGGGCAACCTTTTCCAGCAATGGCTGGTATTTATCAGCAAAAAGATACAGTTATTGCATTTGGGTTTTTCAAATAATCGAGTAATTTAATCTTTTAAGTGCCTCTGAGATCACTTGCTGTAATTAAAGACAGAAGATGAATGACTGAAGTACAATTGCGTTGGAGGACTTTAAAAATGAACATGTCCTTGACTGCATCTCCTGTGCATTTATGTAACAATAATCCCACATTAGTATGACCAAACAGATAAAAGGAGAAAATAATAAAAGCTTGGTTGCATTATTTTTCTTCTAGCCCAATAATAACAGATCATCAGCCAGAGGAATGTGTCCATGAACACCAAGCAGGAAGGAC
Source organism: Malurus melanocephalus (assembly GCF_030028575.1). Lineage (NCBI taxonomy): Eukaryota > Metazoa > Chordata > Aves > Passeriformes > Maluridae > Malurus > Malurus melanocephalus. The sequence goes on along the minus strand of NW_026623851.1, from coordinate 331,195 downwards.
CACTTGCTGCCAAGAGCAGGACCCCACTGCCTCCTGCTGTGAGGTGCAAAGAAAGGCAATATCTGCTCATGGATCCCACAGCAATGTGGCAGATGAATGAGTTACAAATGTCTATAAAATTCACAGACTTGCATCAGGAGTGGACTTAAACGGTCAGCACATGCTGGAAGAGGCAGCTGCAACAATGGCGGTTTGCTTATAAGCATTTATTTTCTCAGCTCTTTGAAATAAGACCCATCTAATCGTAGCGGAGATAGGGAAGCAGAAGATTTGCTGCAAAGGAAAAGCTATCAACAAAAAATCTGTAAGGCCTGTAAAGAGCATTTTGCAGTCTAAGTAAACAATTCACCTTGACACACCTTGCCATACCTTGGTGTTTAGYTCCCGTTTCATAGCCCAAGTCTCTGTAAATTTGTGCCCAAAGGGGGAAGAGGGGGTGATGAGAGAGCTGGAGCTGGCTCTGCTCCATGCTTCACATAGCACTAAGTGCCTCAGACACACACGTGCCAGACTGGAGGAGCAGCCTTCATCCTTCAAGGCATCCTCCAGGCTGCCCAGAGAGGCTGCAGCCTGCTGGGAAACACTCCTCACCCACTTGCTCCCCTCCCTTTCCTGGCAGGGTACCCAATGGCCTCCAGCTCAACTGTACTATTGCCAGACTACAAAACTTTGTCACCTCGTAAAACTTTACAGCACAGGTAGTTTATACCATTACACCTCCTGAACTAAACACTCAGCCAATTCACAGCTTCCTCTGGTGGGAGGAAAACTAGATTTCTTGGATCAGGTGTTGTGTTTGTGCAGCCCTGCTGGTTTGCAGCACTGCCGAGAGCCTTTTACAGAGCCCTGAATGCAGAAGGCTGAATGCACCGGCCAGCTTGACACCGAGAGCAAAGCACCATTTCAGCCAGGATCTCACCAGGACATGCCACTGACTCTGCTTTTCCTCCAGGATCCAGCACGTCCGACTTGGGAGATGCTGCTCCAGCCTGGACATGCACCCTGTAAGGCACAGCCCTAAGAGAAGCTCTGGCTTGGAAGCTCCTGAGAGCCAAACAGGTGGGACTGACAAGTTGCTGCCCAGGTCCTCTCCTCCCCTGCAAGGACTGATGTGTTCAAAAAACTTCAGGAAGAAGTCCATCATATGTCCCAGGTTACAGAGGAAGTATTAAGACTCATGCTTCCCCATGGGGGAAAAAAACCCCAACCAAACAAAAAAACCCCCCCCAAAAAAAAACCAAAAAAACAAACAAACAAACAAAAACAAACAAACAAACAAAAAAACCGGAAAACAACAGTACACCAAAAAAATCCCTAAACATCAGGTTTTCCTTCTTAGTGAGGAAGAAACCATTTCCTGTAACAGAAAAGAACTAAAGTAGAAACGAATCCCATTCACTGTGAATTTGCAGCATTTAGAAAATATCACTGCTGCATTCCCAGTGATTTGCTCAGTGCTGGTGACAATGACCACCCCTCCTGCACCTCAGACTCTCATGTGTCTCCTGGGACTTGTGCCAGGTTTGGATCACCTCAGGAGAGCCAGGATCAGATAATGAGGCTTCACCATATTGTGAGTAATTCGTGTGGCAAGGAAAAGGCTTTAGACAGTTAAATTCTTCATGTAGGAAGTGATAGCATTGAAGGCAGTGTATCACCGAGGGAGAAATATGGAAAGTAGAGAGCTTCCAGAGTAGATTAATTTTTAAAAGTTTTATTTTTTTACAAAGAATATACTGAGTCCCACGGCCCATCCCCACAGAAGGGGACTGCTTACTCAGCTCTTAGGATGAGGATCTTGCACATCTACTTGGGTACCTGTGGCTGTTCTGCCCTGCTTCATTAGTATTTTCCCTGGATTCTCTCCACCTTGCTGGTGCTTTTGCTACTCCTTCAGAAACAAAGAAGACATCACAAATAATAGCCAGTGAAATGTCAGCACCCACAAGTCCTTGCTGCAGGCTGCTGTTATTTCAACTTTCTGATTTCTTGAAGATCTTAATTTTTCTCAGAACTGCTTGACAGTGGTGTTTCTGTTCATGTCATGAAGCAAAGTAAAAGGCTCTGATACAATGGGCCCTGCCAGTTTCTTCTCACCTCATTATTTCTTTTTCAAGAAGGGTGGGCTTAACAAGCCTGCACCAGCCACAGCCTTTAGAGAGCTGATAGAAGGGTGGTTTGGCAATTCATGAGTGGCACATCAAAGACAGGAAAAGCTTTTCTTTTTCTTTCTTTCTTTTCTTTCTTTCTTCTGTTTTGCTCAAGTGAAGGAGGAACAGGACTGAACTTTCTCTGCCGAAGTTGAAGTCTGGCACCTGAAACTGACTTCTTCACCCTGAATATGGGCATTTTCACCTCAGCAGTCTGTGCAAGCAGAATGAACAGATCGTTTTCTAAGTGACTTGAAAGCAACACATAGGATGCAAAGAGGGGAAGTTGTGTGTTTAAACAAGCTGAGACTTGTATGTCCTCTGTCCCATTCATTGGTTTTGTCCCTCTCTGCTCCCATGTCCCTTAATCTGACATTTACTTTCCCTAAGATGGGTAACAATGATGCCACAAACTGACTGCTTAGTGGAGAACTATGCTGACATAATTCCTTAAGCCTGAGAATAACTCTACTGGAACGAAAGAGCTGTCTAATTTATTGCAGTGTTATTATGGAATATGCTATTGCACCAAAGCACTCTTATACTGGTTACTTGCACAAACTTTCTAAATAGCAACAGTCACTTAAAAACAAAAATCAAATAACAAAAACACTTCAACTCCTAGGTCTGTTGGAAAAACATCTGCTCAGCCATCAGGCCCCAGCCATCTCCAGCAAAAGCTGGAGTTATTTATGTGGCACTGGAAAAACAAACAGCAACACAAACTCCTTGCAGAGTTATCACAACAGCCTCTCCTGAGGTACTCTGTACTTGATGCTGCAGGCAGAGAGACTGGACAGATTAAACAGTAAAATCATGTTACAATTTGTTATATTCAGTATCTTTATTTCACTTCTGAGATTGTTATAAAAACAATATAACATTCATCCTGTCATTTAACAAATACATCCCCCCCACAGCCACTCCGCACAATCTTTTCAAGAAATAAAGAGAAGAGAAATAAACCAGAAGCCTTGCACACATGTCACAAAAATATTTTTAACAGATATAATGTTTAATCTGGAGCATTGAGTAATCTGGCAACATTTCATTCTATAAACACAGTTAAAAATCAAGAAAGTCATCTACCTAAAAAAATGCACGTTGAACATGCCAAGCCCTGTTGCTCTTCAGAAAAATAAACCAATGCCCTCCACCAAGCTGTTTTGCAGCCTGAGTAGGGAGCCTCCTCTGCTCAAAACCCTTGCTACTGCCTGCATTTCTGCTCTGATGGGGATGGCAGTGCCAGATCACTGCTCTCACGTTGACAGTGAAGTGCCTCCAGCTGGACCAAAGGAGGTGATTCCCGCATCAGTTTACATAAGCACAGGGCGGCTCTCCTTGGACAGGTGCCCAATCTTTTATATTCAAGGGCTGCTTTGTTGTTAGTGAAGAGGGACTTTTTGAATGTAATTGACAGGAGACTAGCACTGTCCCCTGATTACACAAWACAAGGCACACTACAGAGGCAGAACCAGAGCATTACTTCCATCAGAACTGTATTTTCCATCCCATCATTGTGCAATTCGCTGGCCCAGGCTGCAGCACAGGCAGGATGCTTACCAGACGGCTTTGGCAACAACCRTGCCCACCTCAAGCCAGCTGTGCTCTGCAGTGATATTTAAAAACTCTTCTGGAGGCAACTACACAAAGGCTGTGTCAGTTCCATGGGTCATGGCTCCATGAGTGGATACGCTCATACAGCAACAAATTCCAGTTTACCTACAAATTCGATATCCAGCTGGTGCTATCTGCTTGTCGGTGGTTACATGTCACCCAGCCTCTCTGGGAAGAGCCTGCCAYGCCTCCCCTGTGCTGGGACTTCTGTTTCACACATTGTGCCGCACCCGGGCCATTGCACAGCACACGGCAGCAGCTGTACGGATGGGAACTGCCCGTGAAGCATCAGTTTAGGCCACTGCCCACCAGCACCCTACCCATGGCACCTGGGCGCTTTCTGGATTTGCCCTGTCCAGGCCCCCGGAGCACCCTCAAACCCAGGGGAGATGGGAACACCTGGCTCCTCAGAAACAGAGGCGCGGATGCTTTACCAACAGCAAAACACGCAACACGCATACAAAACAAACAAGTGGGGCATGACCCAGGTACAGCCTGTGCTAAATGAATGTCACTTTTTGCTAAACACCGCAAAGACATCTAACAGCTGCCAAAATGTATTGCATGGTGATTCATCGCCATGCCAGGGGGAAGTCATTCCACATTTCATACTCTCAGGGAGAGCTATTTCTTCATAATCCTCAGTGCACCAGACATCAATGCATAAATATACAGCAGTCTGAAATGTTCTCTTCTCCAGCAAGTCCTATCGGTCTATAAATTATTTTTATACATATTTTTAATACATCATCACTTATCCTGAAATGTGCACTTTAATCTCAAAACCAAACCATACATAAGTGCAGAGACCATTAAAAGACCGGATCTGGACAAATATATTAATCATTATGAGAAGATACTAATTCTTTTCTTTTTCTATACATTATTTAAGAAAAAAATCATCTTAAATTACAAATTAAAATCATATTTCATAAGTAAGTTTTAATTTACAGTACAGAATCACAGACTCATAGTGTTCAGGTTGAAAGGAACCCTAGGAGGTTATTTAGTCATCTTCTGTTAATCCAGTAGATAAACATCACATTTAATACAGCATAATCAGCTTTAGTAAATAAGTAATTCTTGATTAACACAGAGCATATTTCCTTTAAAATATTCTTTACAGTGAGTGACTTTTTATTATGATCACATAGTAATAAAAACACAATTACAACTGAAGGCAGCACAGGTCTAGAGTCAGRGAGCAGAGAAAAATGACTGTACGGCTTTATACTGAGGACCCACCGAATATAGCAATTCACAAGGCAGGCACAATTACATAGGGTTTCTTCCCATTCTCTCTAGTACTACTAATAAACAATGGTGCTAACATTTTGCTATTTTATCTTGTTGAGAGAAAAACAAGAGGCCCTCAGACATCCAGTGAGACTCTGGGAAAAAGTGCTGCCAGGTCCAGTTGCCAGCCATCCTGGGAGAGGCTTGGTCCAACAGCTACAGTCTCAGACCATGGCTGCAATAAAGTGCTGCATTATTACATCAAAATGCTGGCTTTTAAAGTCTCTGCACTCAACGCAATAGCATGCAGAGACTATCCTGCTCACTTACCACAAGTTTCCAGCAGGTAAGCAGCTGGGCAGCAGCAGTGGCAGCTGTGTGCAACTCTTTGCAGCTGCGCCATGGGTACAGGGCAAGAGGGCACAGGGTCAGGCACACAGGCTTTCTGCCATTTGTGATAGTGGAGACATTCCAGTTCCTGCTATTTGCCTTTATTTTCTGAGCAAGTCAAAGAGAAGCCCTTTCCCATCTTTTCCCAGTAGATGGCATGGCCCCTGCAAGCCCTAGATAAATCCCTCCTTTTTCCCTCCTGAGAAAGACACAGTTCCTTTAGCTGAAGCTCCCCAATGGCATCCTGAAGTCAGATGTAGTCTCAGTACTAGTTAATTAGTGATTAACTGATTTACCAAGAGTTCCCAGCAGCACAGATTCATTTCCCCCTATTCTTCCTCCTGCAACTGCTTTAAGCAAGGGTTTACTCTTTCCCCTGGCACTGCTTTCTGCAATTTTCCTCCTCTCTTTCTTCTTGGTCACAATCCCTGCTTCAGTCAGGTTCTGGCTCTGATAAAGAAATATCAGTGTTAAACCCTAATCTGGAAAAATAAAACCTTTTGTTTCAGCCCAGTCTTGGAGAATTTGACACTCAAGCTCTTCCATCACCCCATGTTTTCAAAACCTACTTTCACTGCCTAATTCAGCTGGGAGAAACCAAGAAGGGGAAAGCATCTGCTCAACCAAAGGTCCCAGGGAAAGTTGCAAGACAACTCAACTACAGSCATTAAGGACTGGTCTTAACCACATGTATTAAACCAGAGAAAATTATTTCTGGAAGCCATATGCAAGCAATAGCTTCTCAGCGCCAATATCCTGCAGTATAAGGCAATGTAAATGCCTTCCTAATGCTGAAGCAATCACAGCATTGTGCATTCTTATTACAGATTTCCCAAAAGGATACAAGAAAAAGGACAGTGAATGATGTATTCAAAGGAGAAGCTCTATTTATACCTTCTTTCTGCCCTCTTGGAAAAGTAAGTAATGAAGAATATAGCAGCAATAAAAGCAACAAATATAAAAGAGATAAAGGCTAATAATGATTTTCTGGTTCGGAAGAAGTGGCATTCAGGACACGAGGCAACCTCTTCTGGACACAGCAACTCAGGTGTTTCAGGACCAGGAAAACCATTATTGTCAATGATTTCTCTGTAATGTTTCAGAGAAGGCTTTGGTTGGTATTGATTCGCCACGTAGCTGTAGAGACCATACTTAGGGGCGGTCTTGTCATTGAAGGAATAGATAAAATACCCTTGAAGGTTAACACTATCCAAGGTGTAAGCTGCAAAAGAAAACAAAGGGTTGAAGAAACTAATCAATGTCACTTTGCATTCAAGAGCTGAACCATATGCCCACATGTAGAGGGGCAGGGAAATGTTAAACGCACATCTGCACTTCTCCCAAGATTAGGTAAAGTACATGAACATCTGTGAAGTGTTTCTCATAAAAAGTAAGAATCTGTCAGCCACTGCCAGACACTGGGATCTGTGAGTATCCTACAATTTCCTTTTGCTTGGTAAACACAGCTGTGAGTGCCTGACTGTGTTTAATGATCAGCAAGGAGCCTATCATGAAAAGATGTCTCTCTTTGTTATGTAGGAAAGAATACAGGTTTTGGGTTTCCTGCTTCTGCTTTTCTGCAGCCTGTTTTTTCTGATTGGTCCTTCTCCCTTGCAGGGCACTGAATGGGGACAGTCAAGGAACAGAGGATRTCAGGCTGCACTTCTCACTAGCAAAGGCACAATGACACCAGAAAACCATGCACTCACACTGAGGTCACATACTGGGATATCTCCAGAGCAAGGGGAAAGGTTATACAAATCACAGGCCTCTCTTGTTATTAACCCAAGTTTCTGATCCAGGATGACCTGTACTAGTCTTTATTGAGAACATGTCCGCAATCCATCCTGCTAACTCAGCTACTGGAGGAGGCCCAGCAGCTGCAGTGTTAACCTTGATCCATCCGTCCCGCTTGACAAAAAAAAAATCAATCCAAGGTAGTAAACACAAACTGTAGTACTTTATCTCTCAAAATTTCTGTTTGAACAAATTAAAGCAACATCTTCTAACAGATGAACACAGAACTGAATTTTCATATTCTCTGGAAATAATTGTTTCTGCAGCCACATGCAAGACTTTAGCACCTCTAACCTACTTTTTATGTGTAAAAAGAAATAATATTTACCTATCCTTTTACAGAGCTGCTGCCCAGGATAATTACTTGTTTTTGTAGAACTGCAGGTGGATTTAATGGTGTTACATAAATGGTTACTGCTGTTCTTTGTTTTCAACTGGCAAAGATGTACTTAAACAGAGTACAAGGCACTTCAATATACAACCTTAGTCCAAAGAATCCTGTACTAGATCCTGGAATCATTTATCTGCACAAACTTGTTGGCTCCCCTGGAACAACGTAGGTGAGCAATATTACACACACAAAAAATTCCACATCCAGCCACTGAAACCAGCTGGGGGAAGAAGGAAGAATAAGGACTTTAGGGCCATGGCACACRTGTACCAATTCCCCTACTAATCCTCTACACTGTGACACTGACATAAGGACACAAGATTTCTAATTCATCTTATTTATTGCACAGCGTCTTGCAGAAAAGAAATGCAGGTTTTGGAGAAACCTGAAACAGTTATGATGCCAAGGTTATGTAACAACAAGACAGACAAAAGTACAAGCCAAAGCAATAGAATAAAATAATGGAAAAGCTGATGGACCAAACACTATGGAGGAGTGTATGGTGTCTAAAGTGGAAGATTAAGCTTTTGGAAAAGTATTATGCCGAGTTAGGACAGACATATTTATCCATGACAAAGAAGGTGAAAATATAGGAAAGTAAGTTAATCTGAAAAACACAGGAGTTATTCACAGGCTGGAGAGAAGAGGGGAGAAAGAAGTGATTTGGGGATACTGGTACCAGAACAGCACAAAGGGCAAAGCTCTGTAAAAAAAAAAAAAAAAAAAAAAGGCATGTGTAGGTGTTCTCTTTAGTGGGAACTGGGAGAAAAGCCCATATCCACAGACACTTGGAAAACGGAAGTGCCAAGAAGACAAGCAATATAGAAAAAAAAGTTTGAAATGGTATGCCCAAATATGGCCAAGATATGTTTTTTTTTTAAAGTATAGATTTATAAAACATGCATCCAGTGCTACAAAAGGCTGGAGAATGAACTCTTGGGCACTCAATATTGATGTTCAGTAATTTGTGAAAGAGGTGAAAATTACAGAGGAGAACATTAAAGCCAACAGTTAATAAAGTGGACAGGAACTATCAGCCATCCTTCATTACCTATCTAAAGAGTGGAACAGACTATATAAAGTTTGATAAATATGAAATTTAGAAAATAAGACATTATTAATGCCAATCAGCTTAGCTTTATGAAAAAGAAAATCTTGTCAAACTAACTTGACATCTTTTTTCCTGAGATCAGCAGATCAATAAAAGTAATGATGTTTGATGTTACACACATAGAGCTTCACAAGGCAAATTATTTGGTATTATATGGCATTTGGATCAAGAAAATAGAATGTTATGAGATCAAGAGAAGCCCATAATGAACAGATTKCAACTTGTCTCAAATAGAGGTAAGAAGCAAAAGAACTAGAAATAAGTCTAGAAATATAATTGTGGGTAAGTGTCACAGTAGGTGTATTTCTACCATGGTCACGAAGATTGGCTTGACTAAGTTATTTAATGATCTTAAATATATCAGCAACCAGAAACAAATGTAAAACTTTTTCTCACAGAATTTGCAAGTATCACAAAGATTAGAGACTTAGTGTAGCAAGCTTTGCACAAGCAAGCAGCTAGCATTGGAGCATGACTAAATGTGAAGATGTCAAAGAACAATCAGACCTACTTTGGAAGAGGCAGTTCTGCTTGGGGACATGCAGGAATCTGCAACTGAGTTAAAATCTCAGTAAATCACCACAGAATCTGTGTAACCAACCTGCTGCCACAGCCAAAATGGCCAACAGCCTGCTTGCATGTAAAAAAGAGGAGGGTAAGAGGTTATGGTATACCTGCCTGAATGTGGCTGCRATAGAAACAGTGTGTCCAGGCCTGGGTGTGCGTCTCTCCTGAGGAATAGGAGCATACAGGGAAAAATTTAACAACTCACAGCTTTGATATGATGTTTAATAGAGAGGGACACAAAGAGCTTTGTCTGTATTATCTATCAAAGAGATAAATGAGAGATAGCTTTTCTTCTGTCTGCAAATACATCCACAGATAAAATACGAGTGGAAACGCACAACAAAACTKCTTAAAGATGAAGCTAAATAAATTAATAGTAGAAGTGAGATTTTTATATGTATCTATACACACACTGTGAGATTCCAAAGATTCCTCATCAGCAAAAATTATCTCATTTGTGTGTTGTGCTTTTCTGAAAAAACAGCATGTGTTGTATGACAGGATGACTCAAAATGCCTCCTTTTTGCCTTATAATTTATGAATCTTTGAAACAGAGAAAAAGACTGGTTTGTGTTCTGAATAGCAGGAAACAGTCCAGGAAATAGCATAATGAGGTAGACAGCTGAATTATTATGAAGATCACTGTTGGATAAGATCACTGTTGGATAAGATACAGTGACAGCTAGGGAACAGAACTCACATCCAGCCCTAAGGCACATCAGTGGAGAGAAGCAACAAAGCAAAACAACAGTAGAAGTGCAATAAGATGAAAATCTGACTAAATACATGTGGAACTACTCACATAACTTCTATTTAAATTTACTGAATCCATAAAGAAGTTCTTCTGCTGTCTTATGGAGAATATGAGCCAGTTCAGTGTTCCTGATGTTTAGTAACACTAACTAATCATAAATCAAGCGGAAAATTACCTGTTAAACTGCAGTAAAATCTCATATATGGAGTATTCTACGGAGACATGTCTGTTAAAGTTAAACATACTCTATCACACAGTGTTTACTAATCGTGGGATTTGTGACACATAAACCATCTGTGGTTCCTTACCTTTTAAAGCTTCATTGATGTAATTCTGTATGTAATACACTCTGAGCTTATCATGCACCATATTCTGGCCATCGTCAATCCCATTAGCCATAACATAAATTGGGACATCGCCATACTTTGATTTCACCCATTTGAGCAATTTACGCAGTCCCCAGGGCACTACCGCAGCTCTGCTGGGAGAGTGAAGCCACGTGATGTCATTGATCATCTGAACTTCAAGGTAGTGGTCATATTTTACTGCATCTTCTTTCTCTGAGCCTACAAGGGTAGTAGTGTAGTGACTCAAGGCAAAAAAATCAAATGACCCCTGTATTAACTTCTTTTCATCTTCTGAGAAATAAGGCAAGTGGAAATTATACAGGTCACCACTGTTCATTCGGTGAAGCCAGGCTCTCATCACCCCTGGGTAGTCTCCACTCCCAAAGATGGGCTCTGCAAGCCAGCCAATGTCAAACTCTAAAATTCTGTCAGCAACTTCTTGGTCATTCCTGGAAAAGGGACAAGCTGGTTCTACCCAGTCAGCTTGCAAAGCTATAGATATTTTGCCCTTCTGAGATCTCCTGAATTCTTTGTCATACATATGCCATACTTTTGCATGGGCTTTCAGCAGGTTGTGCCCTGCTGTGTACGTCAGGTTTTTCACAGATGGCTCATTCATGGTGATCCAAAATTTGACATGGTCCCCAAGACTTGTAAAGCAGAATCTGGCATACTCAACAAAAGCCTGAATGGTTTCTGTGTTTTCCCAAGCTCCATATTTGGCAAGGGAAACTGGAAGCTCTTGATTCTCAATCATAGGTTGCCATAAAGCAACAACAGGAGTTATGTTAACTCTGAGAAGTTCACTAGCAAAGCACTGATAGTAATGTACAAGTGTGTGGTTGATTAGAGAAAGGTTACCTAAAGGAAGGATTAAAGACCATTTCAATGAAAAATGGAAGTGCGTGATGTGCATTTCTTCCAGAAGAGAGATCTGGAGCCTGATAGCAGCAAAGTCAACACAGTGATGTTTGCGCTTCGAGGTGTAAACTCCATCCACCTTAATGAGCTTCTTTGTCTGGTGAACATCCCACACATAAACACTGGAGTCAAGAAACTGGGCAGGTGTCGTGTCCACCTAGGAAGAACAAGAAACACACCAGGTTCAAGCTGCTTGTTCTAGAGAGGTGGGAACATCACAACCATCAGGGAACATCACACCAGGCACAGCCTAGTGAAAGAATATCCTAAGCCAAAATATTGCATTCAGCATCTCTGATACTGGCATCTCAGGCTTATATCAATGAATTAATTTTATGTTAACAAGTGATGTCAGAAAAGCACCAAATCTATGTATCATTTTCAATCTTTCCAAACAAGTTTATGTTAATGGTCATCATGTTTATGCTTTCTCTAAGTCATTCCGGTTTCCAAGAGAAACAAGGGTTTTCTCAAGGATAAGGCACTAAGCCTGTGACAGATCTGCAGAGGAGATCTTCAGTGAACACTACAGTAATTTTTAAAATGTTTTTCTTTCAAGATTAAGAACCATCTACAGAGACACTGGCTGTTGTAAATTACCTAGTACATTCAGTTTCAAGACCACTCCCTCAATGCAGTAAAAGAAATAACAAATACAACATCATTTCTGTGTCCCGTTCCTTTCCTGACTATGACAAAAGATGAGTAATGCTCTGCACTTGATTTTTAGCACAAATTCAGTTGACAAGCAAAATTTTTCCTTTTTGGTAAAGACATCCCTTTTTATTTAATTCATACTGAAGTAATTTCCTAGTCATTTCAGCAGGCTGTTGATGTCTGAATCAATTTTTCAGGGGCCTCTGAGTAAACCCACTATATGTCACTCCAACAAAAAAAGCATTTCCTGTAAGAATTTAGGGTTTCAGATGACAGAACTGCCTTATGGCGCACAGTAACACAGTAGAAGATGAGCCTCTCAGAGTTGCTTAGAATTATACTTTCCTTTTTTAATGAACATCACCAACACAATAAGAACTAGAAAATTAAAAACTGAACTACTTAAAATAATGCACAGTGTGAAATTTCCTCATTCATACTTCGTGTAACTCTTTATAGATCCAAACCACAGGATAGTGGTACCATGGTCTTTATTTGTCCTTTTCTCYTTCTTTTTAATCTTTGGTGTGCGCCTTCCCCAAGTTCAGATTCCTTGTCCTGCCCTCTGTTTGAAAAGCAGGTGTCAGCCTACAACCAGTGTTAAAGTTGTAGCTGAGGCTTGGCAGACTGTATAAAAGAAGCTGCTGAAAAACAGTAGCTATTTTCTCTGGAGAGGTCACTGCTGTGCTTATAGGAGAAGGTAATAAAAACCAGAATTTCTAAGGGAAATTGCTTTTTTGGAGATTAGTCCCTTGTAGATTACTAAAGCATGCATTGCCACTAATACTGCGGGAATGCTGTCAAAACAGTTTTTCCACTGTGATGCATCTACAAATCAAACTACCTAAGCCTTGGAGCACAAAATGTTTGAATGCCTTTTGAAATGAAAATATTCAGCTTTGAAGGTTTTGGGAATAGGAAGGATTTTTTAGCTGTTKTTGGCTGACTGACTCCATAACTTTATAGTTGTTATTCATTCCAAAAGCAGCAATCCCATTTCCAATTCTTAATCTATCTGAGAGATTAAGGGAGGATGACTTGAGTTTTGAAAATCGGTGCATTAGGTAAGGAAGCTGCAGTATTTTTCAAGAAAACAAARCCAAATCTTACTTTTTTGAGTGAGAAAAAACAAACAAGCCTCTCACACTCTAGCCTTAAGAAAGATTCTGCTTTTGTGAAAAATGTAAACTAAAAATCCTGCTCCTAGATCAAGCCTTGTCCTTGAAATTACACCACTCTGTTGTGGTTAGAAGCTCTGCAACCCAAAATAGCATTTGAGAATTACAGAGCCAAACAGTTAAAGCAATCATATCTAAGGTACAATTTTTACTTGTTTTAAAGTCTTACAACTTGAAAAATTCTTCTGAAGTATCAAATCAGTTGAAATGAAGACTGAGAGCAGTGAACAAGATCCGTAACCTAGCTAGGTTCTATCTAGGGGCAGTGCAGGCCTCCATCAGGCAGAGTATGACATAAAATTAAATAGAAGGAATACAGAAATTTCATCTAAATCTAATACTGTTCACTTCCTTTTATATAAAATGCCCCTAAAAACAGTACCAGGATATGTATGCATAACATGTACAAACATGCCACTGGAGTTTTAAGAGTTTTCAGGAAGTTTTCCAAACATACACTTTACAGTTTAGCAGATTTAATTGACTTCCCTTTGAAAAGAACTGACTTCCCATAACTGATCAGGGAAGGTGTCCAGGGAAGACTCCTTTCCATTCCCATACATTTTTCTAAAATGTTATTTATAGTATCTCAATCTGACTGGTTCTCTTTGGACACATACAAAGCCCAGTGAAGACTGAAAGACAGTGTTTGGCACAAAAGCCTTGTACCCGTCCCCTTGCAGCACTGTGGTAATGCACAGAGAGAGTGTGGCAGAGGCACTCTATTCAGCAAATATGTCACTGTGAACTTGTGCATTGATCTGGCTGGACAGCTTGTAAGCTTTATTATCACACTCACCTGAATGTAGTTGTCAACRATTCCCCAAGCAAAGCCACAGGGAAAAATGCCTTCTATGGGCTGGTTTTCAGGCAAAGGTGGGAAGCCATTCTTTTCTATCAGCTTTTGATAGAACAAGACAGAAGATTTGGGCACCAGCTTCTTGTCATGGCTTTGAAAATCAACATAAAACAGTCCACGTCGAATGCTGTATCCCCTGTGCCACTCAAAGCCATCCAGGAGGGACCAGACTGTGTAGCCAAAGACGTTAACTCCGTCGTACCGGATAGCTGAGGAAAGAACAAACCCAAACTTATAGCAGTGCTCACTTTTCCTCTGCAGATAATACCATACCAGCAATGTTTGCAGCATTAGTGTGCAAGAACAATGCAACAGGTCAGATAAATATATCAGAGCCTTCCTCAAAGCCTGTTCAGAGAACTTACTTCAACTGTACTCAGAGAGCTGCCAGGTTATGGGTGCACTATAGAAGGCAGCAGAGGTACCTGGCTGGGCTTTAATAGAGCAATACGGACAAAGAGAAGCCGTGCAGCAGTGGTTTGAGCAGTGCTGCTCATCAGCCGTGCCAAACCTCAGTCTTAGAGCAGAGCCTGAGCCATCTGCAGCCACTGAGCCAGAGACTGCCCTGCACTGCCCTCTGCTCAGCACGCACTGCAGCTCACTCTGGGGTAACTCTTACTGCAGCACGACCCTGTATGCAAACAAAAGTTATATTCCTTTTCATCTCCTCCCCCTCCACTCCAACCACATATTGCAAAAATACCTGACAGCAAGTTTGGTGTGCACATGAATTTTTATTACCACAGGTTCTAAGAAGTGATAATGCAGAAACACTGTCTATTTGGTAATTCTGTCTCTTCACACCTTTTATGGCACAACATTTCCCTGCTTAAATACTTAAGGGTTTCTGAAAATACATATATGTTCTAGGTCAAGTGTTTGACTTCTAAGCATTACCACATACTCTGAAGGTTAATGTCAGGATCAACTAGCATCTGTTAGTATTTACCAGTATTATTTTAAGATTCCAAACGATACTCACTTTTAATTATATTAAACAATGAAATTCAACAAAATGTTCCTGCTCAAGGCTCAGCTCCAGGAACAGCACAAAGGAGTGTGCTTACTCCAATTACATAATTAGACACACCCTAATTCAGCAATGCAATTTAAGCAATGCAATTTAAGCAATGCAATTTAAGCAGATTCTTAAACACTCTTTGAACTAGTATTTGGCTCTATAGCCAGCAAAGTTTATCTTTTCTGTCAGCCCAAACTGGGTACTGACTGAACATAATATTAACCAGCCTAGTAATACTGAAAGTGCTATTTCAGGCAAGCAGAATAACAAGATCCTAATTTCCTGGCTTTACCAATGCACCTCATTACAATCAGTTATGAGGGACCACATGGATTCTTGATTATAACCCCATTTGAATCAATTAAAGGAACAATGTGGTTAAATAAGCAACAAATTTGGCCCAGTCTTTGTTAGAGGTCATCAGAAAATGTCTAAGGAAATGGAATATTTCTCCTCCTAAAGGCACCATTCTTTTGTGTTTGGCAAATGTGAGTATTTTTCTAACCTCTGCGTGCACCCACGATGACATCTGCCATACCAGCAGAGTAAAAGCCAGCACAGGTCCACTATGGGAACCAGTCTCAGTGAGAATTTCTTTGAACAGGATCCTACCCTTCTGTAAGTCATCACACAGCACTCCCACACTTCCTGAGCACCTTGTAAAAAACCTCCTTGAATCCTTTATTAAAAATGTATTAAGTGCCACCTAGGAAAGAAGCAACTTAAAAAATGTTTGGAAGTTCCAAGTCTGGATGTCTCAAACACAGTATCCCACACAGATTGCATATTACTGGGAAACCACAATGAAAATTAGAATGTTTTGGGGTTTTTTTTTTTCCTGTGTGTCTCTCTTCTTTATGTCTGTTGGTGACCAAACCAGGCTGACTGAAACCTAAACGATCCTTGCTTTGGAAACTGAGTGTCCTTGTCCATATCATCATAAGTGACTCATGTCCTGAGCAACACCCCCAGAATGCCCAGAAGTATGATACTGTACAGACCAGAACTCTGCCAGAACTGGCTTAAAAATTAAACAGCAGTTCAGCTCATGCTCTGTTTAGCTCAAAAGTATAGAAATCATGCAAGGAAAGATGGCAGACCCATAAGTATCAAATACAGATCTTTAAAACCCTTGGCTCACCTGCTCTCCAAACCCAGTACCTGAAGGTAATGTGATTGAAGCCCTCATCCTCTGCTTCCATCTCCAAGGTGCCCAAGATCTATATTTTGCCTCTGGACATACCTGAGAATAGCGCGGACCTGTCAGGAGCCTGGCCGTTCCTTTTCTCCTTAAGACTCTCTGAATTCAGAGCCAGCACCTCCACAGACAATGATCTGACCTACACTAGTCATCATGACCCAGAGGAGCTTGGACACCTTCCCAGGCAACATGTTCAGCTTTACAAGGCACAATCCTTCTGTTTGTTGCACCACAGACAGAGAAGGGAAGTGAAAATGACCCCAAAGTAAGTGGTGAGATACCCATACATGGGAGAAGACATCTCCAAACAATTAACAGCTCTAATTAATACTTAACTTCATATTACAGCTCTATTTATTCTAATCAACCCTAAATAGTACCTGAAAGAAAAAAGGAGAAAAAAAATACCAAAAATAGCAACTGGGTTGTGAATCCTGAATAGAGATTCTTTCCCACAGGAAAATTAAAAAATTATTTTAAAAAAATATAGAGAGTTTGTTTACAGCATGCAGTGTCAGAAGGGACATCTACATCAGCCCTTCAAGTGAAATCAGGAACACACTTGTGCAAATCTCCCTCATCATTTTCCAATTTGCGCAGTGGGTCTCATGATGCGTGGCCTGGGTTCCTTTGGGGTGAAATGAATCCAGAAATGGGCTTCAGAAATACATACAGTGTGTACTGTACCTGGCCCTCAACACCAATTCTCTTTTACTTTATAGGCTTGCTCCTACTGGGCTGAACTTGTTAATGTAGATGCAGAAATAAGCAGTTCTGTCTGAACAGGGCATACACACAGCCAGGCAAAGATACTGGACAGATCTAGCAGGCAGCAAAATCACATTTTGCGGCCCCATGTCTAAATTAATTATCCTTGCTCTACAGTGCTACAACTCCAGTGTTATTTACTGCCCCTTCACCATTGGAGTGAATCTCATGGTAAGTATCTCAAAAATCTTCATATTACAGTGMTTTATTGCACTGGAGAGACATACCCTACATCTCTCAGAGAGAAAGCATGTGCCTTTGTCTTTGGTTTTTATGCTGTCCAACAATTCTGCTCATAGCCAGCACAATGCCTTTTGTGATTCATTCTCAAGTAAATTCCCCATGGTATTGCACAGACAACTTTGGTATTTACACTAGATTTTGCAGATACTATCAGCAGATTTGGGTGCAAAACTTCCCATTTTATGATATTGAAGTCCCTTCCACAGACCAAGTCTGTCTCTGCTTTCTTTGTTATTTCTTTTTCTATAAAAGGTCTAGCCAAGTGCCAGTATCTTATGACAAGTCTGTCATACAGCTGTTGTTGCTGTTATTATTATTTGAGTGATGCAACAAAAGGAAAGACACTTTGTAAATTGAGATTGGTTCCACCCAGCTGTGATTAAAAGACAGATCCATGCATGTATTTTCAGCAATTTAAAAACCAAGCAGAAATAGGGGCAACTGGACTATGAAGATGAGCTCTTCATCCAACTTTATGCAAATTAGTGATACTGTACTTGCAACAGTTAGCATTACTGTTTTGCTTCCATTCTTTTATTTTGTTTCCACTAGCTCAGGTATTTATTCACCTTTTAATTTATTTGCAATAATTAGGTTTCTGGAATAGCAGATTAAACCAATTTTGGAGTTCTCTGCATCTTTATTACCGCTGAGAATAAAATGAAAGCTATTTTTACTCACCCACCCACCATATGAAAATGGCAATGTAACACAATGTCTATCTCATCTGAACTAACAGCTACAATAATACTCTTTAAAAAAAGAACAGTAAACTGCAGACAAGTAAACCACTTAATAAACTGTAAATTAAGAAATTAAAAGACAATGAAAGTGGAAATGGAAACCCAAACAACTTATTGATGACTACTAGGATTGAAAAAATGTTTTGCCACAAGGAAACAGGAAAACAGAAAATAAGTCTTATCTAAGGTGGTGTATTTTTCTTACTGTTTGGCAAAAATAATAGGCTAGAAAATGAAATTATTTTGATTATAACCTCAACCATTCAGTTATTTAACTAATATAAATCCAAATTACTGTGACTGATGGCCACAGCTGTACGAATGTAAAATTTGTGCAAGGGCAAGATGCAGAATGAGCAGGTTCTAATTTTTCATTTTAAAACATACTATTTCAGCCTTATGGGTTTTTTTCAGAGGAATTCCTATTGCATAATATTTACCTTCCCAAATATATATTCTTATATTTTGTACCTATGCATTCAGATAAGGAAAGCCACTCTTAATATATAACACAGTAAATTCTCATAAGTCCACTGAGAATATAGTTCACATGTCTTGCAGTCCCACCACAGACAGTGCAAGTTTTTGTAACATGCAAATATGAACATTCTTTGAGAAAAGAACAAACCCAGGAAAGGGATTTGAAGTCTCATTTCACAAGTGCCAAGATGAATGCTAAAGACTAAAGTCAGTTTTCAGCCTGGTGCTTTAAGACATCTCT
Source organism: Malurus melanocephalus (assembly GCF_030028575.1). Taxonomy (NCBI): domain Eukaryota; kingdom Metazoa; phylum Chordata; class Aves; order Passeriformes; family Maluridae; genus Malurus; species Malurus melanocephalus. The sequence continues at coordinate 312,523 of NW_026623851.1, read as the reverse complement.
GCAGGCCATATTGCCTACCATTTATTAATCATGTATTAATATAAAGTAAGTCCTACCTTTTAAAGTTTCCATAATGAACTTCTTGAGATAGTAAATGTATTTGGCATCATCTCTCTTGGTGGTACCAGAAACGAACCAGCTGTTCTCCACAAGGAATATCTGGGGGTTGTTATATTCACTCTTTATCCAGTAAAGAAGCTGCCTCAAGCTTATTGATTCCAGCTGCTGGAATTTCATGTGGGAGTCCAAAAGCTGGAAACTCAGGGTAGCTCCAAAAGAAAGAGCAAAAAAGTCTGCTGTTGCCTTGATATACTTCTTCTCAGCCTCGCTGAATTCAGGCAACAGAGATGAGAGGTAGCTCCTCATGCTCTCTGGATAGTCACCATCAATAAATATGGGCTTAGCAAACCATCCAAGCACAAAATCAAGGGATTTCTGGCATTCTTTTATGTTCTTTTCAGTCATTCGTTGAGGTTTTATCCAGTGGGAGCTAAGGGCAATGGACACCTTTCCTCTTTGAGCTGGACGAAAATGGTCATTGTAGAGATGCCAGACTTTAGCATGGGCCTGTGGAAAAGAAAGACTGTAATTAATGGACCCAAAAATCCTCTTTAAGTAACACAATTATTCTTTAGTACTGGGACTCAGTCTTATTCATTCATCAACAGTTTACAATACCTAGATTAACTTTTAATACCATATGTCAACTAGAAATGGCTAGGTTTTTGGGGAAAAGAGCATCTCAGTTTTCCACAAGATACAATTCCAGGCACTGAACACACTTCTGGTTTATTAGCGTCTATTACTCAGTTCAGACATATTGCCAGTATTTTTATTATATAGCAAAAATGAAAGTGCATTTAACCAAACATGTTTTAATTTTTTTTTTTCGTTACAGGAATACCACTTTATCTGCAGATTCACAGATCTATAAAGAAGAATCTTAAGACCCACCCAGATCTCTGAAACAATACAAAACAAACACCCCTGAGCTTAATACTCTTTGAATCAGAATATACAATACAGGAATATAGAACTACCAATCCGGATTTTAAAAAATCTGGTGAAAAACAATTTACCACAGGTCCTGAAAAATTATTCAAATAATCCAATTTAATCTATTAAAATTTACTATCTACACCTAGCATCAGACTTTTAGCACTTGTCTTGGTATAATTTTATCTTTTACTGTAAGAACATATTTTCTACCAAATTTCTTTTCTGAGATCTTACAGAGTCAGTTGAAACCGTTTCTTGATGTTCCCTTTGAAAGCTAAATAGATTAAGTTCCTAAAGCCTTGCATTATCTTCAGGCATTACCTCCAAGCTCTTTAACCATTCTCACTGCTCTCCTCTGATTCTCTTTCAATTTGTCATCATCTGTCTTAAACTGCAGAGGCAGAATTGGACATAATATGCCAGTGACAGTTTTGCCAGCAGCAAAACCAGAGACAATTTAACACACTATTTCTGCTTATGTGGCCATAGAATTGTACTGTAAGTATATGCACATCTAAACTACATATCTCCAGAGCCCTTCACCATCTAAAACATATCTTTGCTTTGAACCTGGCTTATCAAAGAATTTTGACTGCTCTGTGAATCAATATCCCATCTTTTGTAATCTATACACTAGTAGAAATTGTCTTTTTTTTTTCCTACATCATTGCTAAAAAGGWAAAAATATGAGATTTGACAACACACAGATGGGAGAGTAGCCAATATGACAGAGTTGTGTGCAGCCCTCCAGAAGGACCTCGAGAGGTTGGACAGATGTGCAGAGAAGAACTGTCTGAAGTTCCAGAAAGGCAAATACAGGCTGGGGGCCAACCTGGTGGAAAGCAGCTCTGCGGAAAAGGACCTGGGTGTCGGAACAACCATTTGTCAGGCGATGGGAGAAATGCACAACGACCACTTGATCTGGCAAAATCTCTCATTTATTGTGCGCACAACAACGGCTTATATAGCTACACTTCCTAACGGTAATAACTGTTTATTCCAACATTTCCTAACGATAATAACAGTAACTTAACGTTTATCAACACCTGCTAACGATATATATTGCCTTTTATGGCAACTCTGCTGTTACAGGTCTCACGCGCTGACTCCCTTGTACCATTAGATACATTAACAGGTCTAGCGGTCACGAGGGTTCACGGGACAGGGACCTACTGCAGCTGTTACTGCAGCTGCCACTCGTGGCTAACGATGGCCAACAGCTCAGACAGTTCCAGAATATTCACAGGCCCTTTATCCCGCAACCAAGCCTTGGACAGGCTTCCCACACCTGGGGGTCTTGGTGGACAAGCTGTCCAAGAGCCAGCAGCGTTCTTGTGGCCCAGAATGCCGTTGGTGTCCTGGCGCGGATTAGGATGGATGAGCAGTGCCAGCAGGTCAAGGGAGATGATCCTGCCCCACTGTTCAGTCCTGGTGAGGCCATGTCTGCAGTGCCATGTCCAGTTCTGGGCTCCTCAGGACCAGAGAAACAGGGAGCACCTGGAGCAAGTCCAGCAGATGGGAACGAGGATGGCTGGGGGACTGGAGAATCTCTCTTATGAGGAAATGCTGAGGGAGCTGGGCCTGTTTTAGCCTTGAGAAGAAATAACTGAGGTGAGACTTTATCAATGTCTGTAAATATCCAAAAGAGAGTGCAAAGAGGATGGAGCCAGGCTCTTCTCAGTGATGCCCAGCAATAGGACAAGAGGCAACAGGCACAAACTGATGCACAGGAAGTTTCACCTGAATATAAGGAAGACAATTTTTATTGTACAGATCACCAAGCAGTGGAATAGGCTGCCCAGAGGGATTGTGGAGTCTCCCTCACTGGAGATATTCAAGAACCATCTGGATGCGATCCTGTGCAATGAGATCCAGCATGACCCTRCTTGAGCAGGGAGGCTGCTGGACAGGATGAACCACTGTGGTCCTTTCCAGCATGACCCATCCTGTGATTCTGTAATTCTGAGATCTACTCATTAGAATAAAACCTACCTAATAAACTCTACTAACGGTTTACAGCTGCATTTTGAGAGTCATCACTTAGTATTTGTTCCCATGTGCTGTGATGACAGGAACCTCCAGTCTGGCCATACAGCATCACAGATCCAATGAACACATATGACAGACTATTAATCAAAATGTCAAATGCATTTTTAGCCCGCCCTGGAACATAAACCATATAGAACACCTTATAATTCTACTCCATGCAGTTGGCATGTTGGCAAATTTTATCATTGATTTATTGATAGCTGCTGTTCAGAATTTTTTTTTTCATACATTCTTACCATTTAAGCTTTGAAGTACAATCATTTCAGTTGACAGAATTACTAGGACTATCATTCTTGACATCAACATTGTTAATTACCCAGGAAAATAATGAATTCTACCCTTTTACTGCTCTAGCAGAATTTTAATTACCACAGCTGGGAGAAAAACCACTGGAAGTAAAGGACACCTAAAGGCAAGATCAATAATCAAGGCTCAGTTCAGCAGCCCCCATACAGAAACCTGCTGCCTTTGAGTCATCCTGGGGTGTATAAAACATCTCAACAGATCTGACACAGGCCCTACAGGAGACAAGACGCACACCCTTTCAGAGTGGTCACAAAAGCTCAAAGAGAACAACCTTGGAAACTGTGAATCACAGTCCACATGCGTGTGTGTATCTGAATCAAGCTCTCAGTGGCAAACTTGAGCATACAGGCTCCCATTTGTAATACACCAATAGATCCAATAAACATRATGCAACCTGACCATCTGTCTGTATTAACACAATGGGCTTTAATGCTAATGAGAAACTACAGTAACCACTTCCAAGTCTCATGCCAAAAATGAGAGCTGACCTAAGTCCAGACTTCATTTTATTTTACACCGAAGATCTGTTACCCTGAGGAAACAGCAAAAGACATTAAGTATTTGGGACAACACCCAATATTGTAAATATGAATTTTAAAATGGCATTGGGAACAAATTTGTGACCACCTGCAACTCAAATTCACACACAGGAATTTTCCCTTATAAGGGGGTTGTATATTTTTCCTCTGTTGGACATGACTGATCTCCAGTGTGCCATCTCAAATGTTAAGATACCACCATGCACACCCTAAAACACATAATTTCACCTCTGCCATCTTCCTTTGAAAGTATGCTGCCCACCCCAAAACTCCTTGAGGACGGTGGAGGGAGGACATTCCCCAGAACTCTTGGCCCTCCCAAGAGGAGAGAGATCTTCCAGCATTTTAGTAGCTTTGGATCTACCATGAAGAAAGAAGGAAAGGAATTCTACAGATTATCCCTCTGCATGCATAAGGAGGTGCTGTTTACTCCCTCGCTGTAATGAAAAAAGATGGAAGTGTAGCAATGTGGGATAATCTCACTCAATTTTACTTTCTAAGCAAGTTACCTGGTCTGCCTCTACAGAAAATGAGAAGACTGCTGTGTAAGATATGACGTGTGAGTCACTCTTTGGGATTCCATCTCTCTCTATTGATGAAAGACAAAACCTGTTACTCAGTTTAGACAAGACACATTCTATAGGCAGATGAAAGCTGGCAAGAAGAAGCCTACTTAAATGCCTGCCCTCTGGAGTGTGCATGAAGTGGAATTATATTATTTCCAYTTAAAAAATGCTAAACATAGAAAACAGTGCATTAAAGTCTCCAGGCTGTGTGGATGTAGATTAATGAAGCAGTCAAAATTGCATACAAACAAAGCTGGAAGAAGCCAGTGACAAAGCAGAGACCCTATACAGAAATCTGGAACAGAATTAATTTGCTTAAAATTAGGAGGTTAATACAGTTTTAGATATTTCAGAGCATTCCAGCCCAAATTCCAGTCAGTTTCAGAAAGCTGTGAGTCTCCTAGTAAATCCTAAATCACATCTCTTAGTTCCACAGAGACATCTGGGATACTCGAGAAGATGTCAAAGGATAATTTGCACCTATACCTTTCTTCAGGCAAATGAGTTCTACTTTTAGGGTGGGACTCCTTTTGGGCTGAAGACAACCTMATATTTCACAGTCTACATGTAAGCCCAAGCTCCAATTACCGGCAGTGGAGATCTCTGGCTCCACCAGCTCCCTAACACAACCAACTAGTTGCCACTGCAGAAAAATAAAGACTCAGAATTTCCATGCAGATGACCTGAATAACCTGTGAAGGGTCAAACACATTTCCAAGAGAAAAAAAAAAAAAGCCTGCAATGTCACAGCATGGGTTAGGTCCTACCAAAGTCCTGCAGTGATAGCAGAAGTAATTCAAAACAGACACACAATCTGACAAAGTCCCTTCTGTGTCAGAGACTGCCCACTCTACAGCAGGACAGATGTATCCAGTCCAAGAACCACGATGTGGAGGCCAAAAGCCGGTACTGCGGCCTTGCAGGTTCTGAATCTGAAATTCAGCCGATAATAATGTACCCATGAGTTCTGGAAAAACAAAAGGGAGTCTGAAAGTCTGGATGGAGGAGGACAAGATAGACGAGGATGTTACCAAAGCAATGCGACTGAGCAGCCTTGACTGCCTCTGGGAAAAGGAGAATGGAATGTTGAAGAAGAGCAGTTAAATAGGGCAGATGCCAAAGACAGAGCAAAATCGCGAGAATTAATGACACCGCAGCTTTTACAACACACCAATCATATGCTGACGAGTAGAGAAGGGGCTGATAACTAGCCACTAGACAATTGCCATTTATGTGGAAGACTTAGCATACACCTGTTGCTAAATAGATAAAAGCGGCTCAGCCCCATAATAAAGCGGTCAGTCGGTCTGTGTCTGTTTGTGTGTTTTGCTCGTTACTTTTGTGTCGTGTTGTCCATCTCTACTGCGACACCACGAGGTGAAGTCAATGTGGTAATACAAAGACATTTGTTTGGATGACTATGCCTCTAAATTTCTGCCCGTTATCATTAAAATCTTCCTGAGTCTGGCACATGATAATGGATCATTCTACAAGTTCTCAGTATTTACATCTACCATGATGCATAACCTTCAACAAGAGCAAATCAAGAATTATAATTGGGAACATCACTATTCCATAATTTCTGTTCATTCCTCCAGAACAAGTTTTCTCAATTTTAAGATTCTGTGTCTTCTGAACCAATAATAACACCATTCATTTCACAAATAAACTGCACTTACACCTTGCTCTCCCACTCAGATGAATTATCCTGTTTTAACTCTCTACTTGCACATTAATGAAACTGAATTAATGAAACTGAAGAGGAAAGTGCTACTGCACTTGGCATTGGTGAGGAGGCACCTCAAATCCTGTGTTCCATTTTGGGCTCATCAATAAAAGAAAAAAAGCATTGAAGGGCTGGAGTGGCCAGAGAAGGGTAGTGGAGCTGGGGAAGGGTCTGGAGCACAAAGCTGACAAGGAGCTGCTGAGGGAGCTGTTTAGCCTGGAGAAACTGAGGCACTGGGAGGACCTTATCATTCACTACAACCACCTGAAAGGAGGGTGCAGTGAGGTGAAGGTCAGTCTCTTCTCCCATGTAACACATGACAGGACAAGAGGAAATGACCTCGAGTTGCACCTGGGAAGGTTTAGATTGGATAGAGGGGGAAATGTTGTCATTRAAAGAGTTTTTAAGCCCTGGCAGAGACTGCCCAGAGAGGATAGTTTTTTCCAACCTAAATGAATCTATGATTCTATGATTTAGCAATACAAAGAGAAGAGTTAATTGGAAAGTTAATTGTACAAAGAGGTTTTGATTACTAGAAACTGGGCTGATGTACCTGCAACAAACAACACTATTCAGTCCTACATCAAAGGCCTTTCTGAAATGGAAATAAATATTTGAAATGACAATATGTATTAGTCACCATGCGCCTTGTACGAGGAAGGAGAAAATGTGTTTTTTCACCTATATCACCAAAAATAAGTATTTTAATCAAAAGCAGCAACAAAAGGATGACACATTTCATATAAGTTTCACCTTTAGATCCTAAGTTGGTTTTACCCACACAGTCTTTGGGCAAACATTCTCTTTGACAATCAAGTTATATTCTTAATACTGAGTAACAGATATAGGTATGCAGAAATTTCTGAAGGTTTTTCCCATATTTCAAAATTAGTAAAATAACTTCATATATAAAGTATAGGACTTTTCTAGATGTTAGTTATGTAGTTACTTTGCTTGTCCCCAGTAATTCTGCCCCAAGTTTTATTTTTAGAGTCTGTTAGCCAACATTACCAAAGATGATCAATTCAACTAATTTGGTAATTTTGACCAATCTCAACAACCTGGCAGTAGAATTAGGCTTATAAATGGTAGGTAGAACACCAAGTGAACATTTTTCAGTCCGCAACCACACAATGTAAAATGTGCTAGAATTACAGCTCTACTCATGCATCTGAACTACACTCTTTGTTCCTTTCTCAATACATGTTAGTCACTGGTTTTCACACTGTGCTGGTCATTGAAACATTCTGATGCCTCATGAACATCAATGAATTTATGGCAGCAACACATATGGCCAAAGCAATATCATTACTATTTTAAGAATTTGCAACAGAGAGATATTACAACAGAAGAAGAAGAAGAAAAGAAGAATGCACATAAGAAGAAAAATTAAACCAGATACCTCAAGTCATAGAGCAGTGTATTAACTCCAGAGTAAGTGCCTCTGTTCGATGTGGTACTCACCTCAACAGGAAAAGCAGCCAAGAAAACATTAAGTATTTGWGTGAAGGCACAGTGGCTAGATAGAACATTGTTTTTCCTCATCATAGGCAAAACAGAGCTCTGCTTGATGCCTGATGATTTTTGCTTTTCCTTTTTACACTTTCTGTACCCTCTATGCGTCCACCTGTACCCCCTAGCC